>NC_081780.1:13509114-13809114 GCF_963082965.1 Carassius carassius | reverse complement strand
TAGTTCATATTCTTAGGCACATAAAGGAGATTATAATAAAGCATGAACTTTAATAAATCCCTCTCACCTCTCCATTATATACTCACCCACACAAAGATCCATGCCAACTTATTTTAATGATTCATAAGGAATTAGCATGCCGGCAATTAGCACTTTCTGAATCATTCATGCTCTGTGCTCTAGGACAATCTCTGTCATTCCAATCTGCTCATTCATTCTCACTGTTCATTTATTTGTGAGTCTGCAGTACAGACATCTGAATACAATACAGGATTACCTTTAAATAAAGTTTCATGCTAATGCTTTTTGGATGTGGAAAACGCAATACAAAGTTGTTACTTTGTTTAATCTAATAAATGTTCAAATTGATAGCTCTCATTTGTTGTATGATTTTAGCCAATGGTTAAATATTAGGAAAAGTTTAATTATTTTCCGTGCTGAATACTAATAATGATAATGATAATAATAGTTTAACATCAATAATGTAAGTAGCAATTTTTTTTTTCTTGATTATTTTTTCTTTATTTTAAATAAGCACAAAATCTCATTTGCAGTGTCAACTGGTTGCGAAATAAACACTTTTCTGTGATCCCAACCCCCCATCTGTCAGATCTATCACCAGTCCTTGTTCTGGGATCTCATAATTTACAAATTAAGCACTGCCAGAAGCTTACTGAGCAAAGATAGTAGGTGAAAAAGAAAATCAACAGTAAGAAAGACAGAGAGAGAGAGAGAGAGAGAGAGAGAGATTGATGCATGGAGGGAAGGAGGAGGCACATCAAGGCGAGACAAAATGAAGAGCCTCCTCCTTTAGCCCTGTTCTCCACATCAAACGATCGAGCTGCCCCGCTAACTGCCAGAGCAACACTTCCGTCAAAACAACTCAACACCTCATTCCTGTACAGATAAAAAGAGGGATACAATGACGGGCAACCAAATTCATCCCTCACAAACCTCCAAGACACGAAAGCCGTCTAACCCTGTCAACAACCGAGTAAATGTCTATTTTTCCATGTGTGAAATAGATGAAAAGGAGGAGAAGGTCCAGCTGACTTCATGTTCTACGCTGGCACGCCTGTCATATTTCCTGTTGTACTGAAAAATCAGACGGTGCGGAGACGTGCTCCTCCATGTCTGGGACCGGAGCAAAACAGCTGCCACTGTTCTCCAGATGAGCTCTGTCAGTCACCGGCACCTGCTGGCTGTCATTGACAATACTACATCTGCAACAGCCACGAGGTGACAGTCTACAAATATACCTACATGTGTGTCTGCCAGCGTGTATATGACATTTTTCTATGTTGAAGTACTGGGATGGAGGAAGTACAGTAGTTTTATTTAAAACTTAAAATAGCATTGTCATATTATTATTATAACCTAATTGTAATACAATGTGAAGCATTGTGACTGATTCATTTTTTAGGAATAAATGAATGATAATATATTTTGATTTGCAGCTAATGGAATAAATGAATAAGCATAATATAAAGTAAGAAAATGAAAAATAACACCATGCCATCTAGATAATCTTTGAAGATCATAAATTAAACTCAAAATAAAATATATAATACAACTGTAAAGTAATTAAATAATATTTAGACATAAAAAAACCTAATAAAATACTAAAACTTTTACTGCAATTAAATTGAAAATGGAACAGATACTAATAAAAACTACTTAAAATACGAATAAAGACTATAATCGTATCACAATGATACTAAAATATGTTGAGTGCTATCTTAGAAATACTCAATGCATTGGCTAATACATTTTAAAAGGAGTCAGTTAAACCTGCCTTGTCTGTCATGTCCTGATCCCATTCCTCTCAGTCCTCAATCATTCATGTCTTTCTGTACGGTCTAATTTATTAAAAGACAAAAATCTCATAAATAAAGCAAATGAGTCTCAACAGAGATAACTTCAAATCAATGTGGTCAAATCCTCAGTAAGGATGAACACCACCCACCACACACTGCATGCTGATAAACTTTATCTCAGTAATCCTTGGCTGGAAGACAAACAAGTGTTTAGTATAGATTTTCTTTATAAGTGACAAACTAATTATGACGCTACACCAGTGTATATTAGCAGAGTTCCATTTAGCCTTGATAGCATCGGTATTGCTAATGAACAGCACTGGCGAACCTCTCCTCACAACATTACGACTAATTCAGAAAACTCCATTCCCTCGCCACAATATTATACTGCTCTCTGAAAGTATGAAGGCGTGATGACTTGGAACTACAGCAAGAAAAAAGCCCTGAATTTGAGGAGGAAAAAAACTAACGTACTAGAGCAAATGAACTCAGAGAAAGATGGGCCAGGTTGGATTTATGGGTATTGATTTTGTTCGGTTCAGCTACAGGTCACCCCGACACTTATGAGAGGCGGATCAGATAAGAGTAAAACTGCTACATGCAACACAGAAAAAGCTGCCATGCACTACTAATGAGGGCATGAACTTTGAACTTGTGCCAATCTGAGTATGTTTTCTGGAGCACTCAAGAGTGTGGATACACTCATAATATGCTTTGGAAAAGAATAGCATGAATTTCAATACTGGTTGAGGCTAGTTTATACTGGTTATTGCTAGTTTGGTGCTGAGGTAGCTGATCAACAAGTATAACCATTCTGGGATCTGTTTCTGTACAACAACATAACTCCTTGTTAAAGGATTAGGTCACCTCCAAAATAAAAATCTCCTGATAATTCACTCAGCCCTATGTCATCCAATATGTTCAAGTCTCTCTTTCTTTGGTTTGAAAAGAAATGAAGGTTTTTGAGGAAAACATTCCAGAATTTTTATCCATATAAAGTACAAATTGCAGCTTCAATGCAGCTTCAAAGTGCTCTACATGATCCCAGCTCAGGAATAAGGGCCTTATGTAGCGAAATGATCAATAATTTTCTAAAACTAATTATAATGTATATGCTTTTTAACCACAGATGCTCATCTTTCACTAGCTAGACTTCACGCATTATGCAGTCACGTTTGAAAGGTCACACATGACGTAGAACCATCAACCCAGTGTTTACCAACCCAAGCAAACATGCAAAGAAAGTCAAACTCCCTTTACAAAAAAATGTAAAACAACAAAGTCAGGGGATTTTAAAGTTGGAAAAGAAAATGAGAGTTTCTTTGCACTATAACACGTGGACTTAAATAAATCATGCTCTTGAGCAAAGTAAGCAAGGTAACATTTAGTACAATCCATGTCTATTTATCCATATATACATATAAACAAATTTTACACTAAATCTTTTAGTGTGTCAAGAAAATAACAGCGCTGTTTAACATAGTCTAGAGCAGAGGTCACCAACCACCAGGCCGCGACCCACTTCCAAGCCGTGGAAATATTGCTACTGGGTCACAAGAACATTCTGGGAAAAATGTGTATAGATATGACACTGTAATTTAATGCGTGTTAATGATTGTTGTTAATATTCAGTATTTTTGTTGTATGTGATTGATATGGAGTAGCAATTTCATGATTCCATGTTAGAGAAGTAAATTAAATATTGCTCCCTGATACGTACGGACAAGACCCTATACTGTTCAGCATGCAAGTGATTCGCAGATTAATTTGCCAATTTACATGTTCAAGGAATTTTAAACCACAAGAATATGAAACGAAAGAGAGCTCAATTCGATACTCACGTGCTGTTCTCGCACACCATCAAAGCACGCACAAGCATAAGGTGGTGGTGTTTCAGACAGCGCGGAAATACAGAGTTGCTTATATGTACAAATAAAATTAGCTTATGTCAAAAAAAAAAAATTGTAGTATAGGGGGAAAAACTTACGACCGTAGTTGGCTAACAATTATTTTATGAAATGCACCCTTGTCAGCAAAACTTGTTTATTCTTGATTATGTTGATGAAGGATAGTTTATGCTGATGAAGCTAATTGCCCAAGGAAATCTTGCTAGAACAAGCTAGAGACCAATATTCCAAATGGGTGGGAAAAGACTGAAATGACTTACTGTACTTCCAGGGCTTCCCACAGCATCCAGGCAACTGCCATTGAGATGAATGGGAATGTTAATGGATAGCCATCTCCAGGTTTTAATGACTTCCTTAGGGTGAACCAGCACCATGATCAGACATTGATCATTTGCTCACTTTGTAACTTCCACCAGAAAAGAGAGCTGCTGGGAAGACATGTATGTTGATGCATGTTAATGAATGCAAAATGCATAGTTCAACCTTTACAGAGGTGGAGGTGTCTCCCGCAGCAGAAGATGTGATTCATGGAGCTCCGTGAGATTGGTCAGAGATGTGTCTTCCTGCCTGGTTGACAAACTACAGGCCAGCGGCTGCATTGTGGAAGGTTAGTCATGGAGAATTTGAAACGACTTGACCTCCTCACCCTTGCCAACATGTAGAACATTCCCTGTGGCTCGTCATCTCTCCACTGAGTCAGAAACAATTGAAGCATTGTGACAAAAGTACAATGGAAAATGAAATGAAATTATTACTTCAATCATCTAAGTAGTCTGGTCAATACCAGCATACATACAAACAACAGCTATAAGACCCTGATAATATTTGTGCAGCAGTTGACTTGATTTGGTTTTATTCCAGATGAAAAAACAGCGTCTCATTTATACCTGAGAGTCGAAGTCAGCAAGTATAGTTCAGTGAGCTTACACAAGCTAATTTACATCTCCTCAAAGTTTAATTCCAGATCTCTGAAAGAACAACGAAGCAAGAAAAGTAATTTGTCAAAGAACAAGTCCAATCATCTTTGTAGTCAATCACAAGTTGTACCTTCACCGTCTTCTGTCCAGCAGAAAGGCTGTGTTTAAACCTCTTACATGAGGTGTAGCCCAAAACAGAGAAATTACAACAACTGAATCCTTTAGTGTTGGGAAAGCACTGCTTTTACTTGGATGTTTGACACACCAACACAAGAAAAAAGTGAGGCAGTGTGACCTTGAAGCTCTGGCTTTATAAATTTCACCACACTTTGATCAAACAAGGAGCCTCCAGAGCTGATACAGTGAAAGAACAATCCCTATTTATCCCTGTTATACTGTGACTGTGGTAGTATATCATGACAGCTAGAGGAACTTAATCTTGAGACTCACCTTTATAATAATGCAAGGTCAGAAATTTGAACTGAAGTTTACAAACTAAAACTTTATTCAATCAAGAGCGCTAATATGAGAAATCATCAGCATGAATTATTAAAGAGCTCTGATTCATCAAGTCTTTTCAGTGGCTCCCTCGAGCATCTTAATTGCAGTGCATTTATAATGATTTCTGGGATAATGCAGATCAAAGATACAGAGTCAGAACTGAAGACTTAAGGGGCGTTCACACTGACAGCAATTAAATTGCTGGAGTTGGTAGCTAGAAAGCGGTCCTATTTGACTACAATATTTAAGTAATAAATAAAATAAAATAGCTTACTGACAATTTACACACTAAAAAATGCTGGGTTCTGTCTGTTGGGTAATTTTATGGGGTTAAGATTGCGTGCTTTTTGTGTCCTCTACAGGAAAGAACAGTTCACAGCCCCACCACCACCAAAAACTGATTTTATTTGTTATAATACTGAATTTAATTTATGTTCTATAATCTCAGTACTGTTTATTTATGGGCAGGTTATGGAGTCACTACAAACTAATAAAATACAAAGATAAAAAGAGATCAATTTAAAAACAACCAGTAATGTTTTGCCATGTATGCCACCACTTTTATGCTTTTTTTACTGAGTGATTATATTCCTAACAAATATACGTTTCCAGCTTAAAAAGTATCGTTGAGCTCTGATTTGATGAACCCAATGCAACTCTGTAAAATCACATCTCACTGAATTGTGAAAATACTTCCGAGCACCCTGTTGTTGCAAAATAAAATATTTTGTCATAAAACAATAAAATAAAGACTAAACTTAAATAACCAAGTGAAAACTAAAATGAACCTAAAGTTTTGAATTCCAACAAAAAATTGGGAAAACACTTTAAATCCCCCTTTGCCGTAAACTGTCATGAGAGTGAACATCCCTCACTGAACCGATTATATTATTATACAGGACGGGATTTAATAATTTGTTCAGGGTGTGCATTATTAAAGATTTTAGATACAATCTGTACTAGTTCTCTTCTCTTTATGGACCTGGAGTCTGTAGACATAAGGCAGCCAGACCAGTCTACAAAAAAATGGAGTACCAATGTCATTCAGCCAATGCTGGACCCCATGGGGAAGTCTGGCCTAGTCAGAAAACATTAGTAAACTCAGGGAACACATCTTGCAGTGTGGAGCCGCTGTTCATTGCTTTATTTTCTGTCAGAGTCATGCAGCTCTTCTTTCAGGCTCTCCCAAGAAACATCATGATTAGAAGGAACAGTATTGTGAGAGATGGAGAGACAAACACACTGATTTTCCATTCCCTCTGTCTCCCTGTGGGTCTCCGCATGGTTGTCTAGCCAGAAAACCGCTGCATTGCCCATGTGAAGTGAGAGGATGGAGATGACTGGAAAGGTCAGAGGAAGCAGTGCATGTCATCTCGAGAGAAAACGCAGTCAGCAGATAGTGCTAACACTCTGCTTGGCATTTTGCAATTGATATGTAGCAATGTAGCTAACAGCCCACTGTAACCTTGGCGAACTTATATTATTGACAAGTGACTCAGCGGAAGCCAATGAACGAATACAAAATCACAGTCTCTGTGATATTTTATATTCTATTGTAATAAATGGCACACTACATATTTGATACATATATTTGTACAAATATACATGAATGTATGAAGTATGTCAAATGTATAATGTTTAATGCGGAGTATGCAAGTTTTCCCAGACCTATTACATTTCCTAAAATATGCATTTTAAAACTGCAAAATACTGTATCCCATGATGCAAATTTTTATCTTCCTCTTATTACTTGTTTGTAAACTAAATTTGTCACAAAACTGGATTAGAAAGTATTATTATAAAACTAATTAAATTATAATTAAATTATAAATCAAATTAAGTAGTGTGTCACAAATCTGGATTAGAAATATGATAATTATCATCAATCATCATCAAAATGACAAGGAATAAAATTCAATAAAAATAGTATGTTATATACTTTTTGAAGCACGCTGCATACTCACATGCTATTTTTTTTAAGCATTAGCCAGTATACAGTATATAGTTGACAGTATGTAGTAAGCATACAGCACTTACAGCTGTGCTTGGAAAGAATATGAAAAGCCACTGTGATGTTCACGTACTCCTGATTATGAAGCGCATTCATTGTGTTGTCATGCATATTTGTAAATCCCAATTGAATTGACTTCTGCACTGCAGCAGCTTCACAAGAGCAAGTACATGAATATAAACAGTGCACGTTCAAATATCTAAAGCCATATGATAAATCAGAACAGAGGGAAACTTCAGAAAATGTGGTTTTCCATTTTCTGCAGTAAACTTTTGATCTTTCCCCTTATGACAGCAAATAAATCAGAGCCTGATCCTGCCTGAGACTTTCCTTTTGTAGCTCAGAGCAGAGGTGTTGATTGCTTTCATGGATATTTGTTTTTCAAAACACTCTACTCTTACCTGTCCTGTTCAATTCTGTCTTACATTTGTCTGGTACAGGCAGTTCAATGCTCACCGCAGCCAATATGAAAATGATTACCTTATAGGAAGTACTAGGTTAGGACATGGGGTACAGGTATGGTGATCGTCATACTGTACAATAAGATGACAGGTCATGTAATCAAAAAGTCTGAAAAGCCTGCTTAGTAATTGCTATGAAGTAATAAACCAGAAAGTACTGCAAAATGTTCTGTTTGACAGGGCATTAACACTGTAATGCCACTGTGGCAGACCTAAACTTCTAAACTGTCTAAAATGTCTTTACTTTTAAAACCACAACAACGATTCAATAGTCCTACCGGTGATGGATTAACTCGAGTCCATGATGTTCCAGGAGATTTTCTATGTGACTCAGCTTTTCATCCTGGCTAGATTGTTCTCCTTCTAAAGCTCAATTTTCTGTTGTTTGGACATTACAGGCTATAAAGCCCAAAGAACCAAACTTGGATTGCCCCACATCCCACCCATTATAAGCTTTCTTCATTATAATTTACATTCATGCTTATATATCCAGAGCCATATAGGTTCGAAAAACACAGCTAAACTATGCTCCCATCCAGACATCGTCTCTTTCAGGGAAGACCTTGCATTTTCCAGATCTTTCTTCCATAGAAAACATTTGGTGCATCATAAAGAGGAAGATGTGACAAAGAAGACCTAAGACAGTTGAGCAACTAGAAGCCTGTATTAGACAAGAATGGGACAACATTCCTATTCCTAAACTTGAGCAACTTTTCTCTTCAGACGTTTACAGACTGTTAATAAAAAGAAGAGGGGATGCCCCACAGTGGCAAACATGGCCTTGTCCCAACTTTTGTGAGATGTGTTGATGCCAGGAAATTTAAAATCAACTTATTTTTCCCTTAAAATGCTACATTTTCTCAGTTTAAAAATTTGAAATGTCATCTATGTTGTATTCTGAATAAAATATTGAAATTTGAAACTTCCAGATCATTGCATTCTATTTTTATTCACAATTTGTACAGTTTTCCATTTTTTTGGAATCATGTTTATATATATATATATAAACCTGATTCCAAAAAAATGGAAAACTGTACAAATGCCACCTATATATATATATCCATGTTGTTGTCCATAAAATGAAAGTTAACTCTCAAAATTACTAGAAGTAATGACCTTTTGACTTTCAAAAGAAACACTTTCAAAATACATTCCTTTGTATTTAAAGTCATACAGGTTTGGAACAACATAAAGGAAGATCCCCGATTTTTCATATTTCCGTTATCCCTTTAAAACTATGTGACTATGTAATCGGGAAGCTGAAATTTGCCACAAAAATAACAAATCTACAGTATCCACAGGACCCATTCTTTTATTTTATTTTATTTGCAATTGTGGTCATTTCAACACAGATGATTGCCACTTTCTTCCTCCATACACAGACTATTCACTGCAGAAAAGTGGAAGAATATAGAGGAGGAATGCAACTGGTACAGATTCAAACCTGCATCCCACAATGACTGTTATGTGTCAAGCACATTGTTCATACATTCTGAAATTATAACCTGCATCCAGAGCTCTACAATAGCCGTAATAGAACAGCATCCCTCCCTGCTCTCTCTCTGCGCCCACTGTGACGAACCTTATTTCGGTGCTCGCAAGCTCTAGTGTCTCTTTAATTAAATATGCCTGAGTCTGGCATCGGGCCGTGACTCCGGCAGGTGGGCTTGAAATTTCCTCTGTTGCCAAGGTGAAACAATGCGACACTGTGGGGGTGAATTTTCATGATGCGCTGCAAGTGGCATATGGACGTATTAAAAGAGGCCGTGGAGGCCAGCTGTACAACTAACCGTGGTGAAACGGCTGCAGGAGAGATAACAGGTCCCAGTGCCTCCGCTGAGAGGAAGTCTAGGCAAGTTGATGTTAATTGGATGGAAGAATGAGTACGTGTGTCTTTGGGAACTGGGGAAGGGCGTCACATTTATCATCTCTACAGGAAGTGGAGCTGGTGTTGAATGACTGAAGCTGAATATGAGTTAAAATCTCATTTCTACGCATGGCAGGAGGGATATGTAGGGAACGCAAGCTCTATGCAACCAATGCAGGCAGTAAATTACAGCAAACAGTTGCATGGCTGGTTGTTCATAAATGAACCTGACAGCAAATTACAGGACAGCCACATAAATGATGGCAGATTAGCTGACTTGGCTTGAGTATGTGGTGTAGTTAAAAAAAATTGGTTAGGATGTTGAGTATGAAATGAACAGCATACTGTGATTGGACCACAGGGCAAGACAACCTTTGCTCATTACTCAGAATGTTGATATATGTTTATTAACTCACATTAAAGTCATTAGAAATAATCTCAAAGGGCCTTGGCTTCCTTCTCTGCAGGCAAAGAAAAATTGTTATATTAATAGCAATAATCTTACAATGAACATCCCCATTAAAACAAAAAATTAAAAATGAGATACATGAAGTGCATTTTTGAGTAGATTTTGGGGCTTTTGTGAATTTTAAAAGCGTGTAAATGTTACAAATCTGAACCCAAAAATAAGTATTAAAATGTTTATTATGTGTTTTAGGATGTGCCAATTTGCATATTGACTTATCTGATCTCACGCTGTGTTTACTGAATCATATGAACAAGCATTATCTCATTTCCCAAAGGTTCTAGTTCTTCAGCTAAAGCGATTCAGTGCCGTGAAAAACACTGTCTGCATAGCTAAACAGCAAGCCGAGCTTTAGGAGGATTTTGCATTAAACTAGAGCAGAGTGGAGTTTGGAGAAGCACCTGAGGATACGAGGGTGTTTGTCATGCCTTGAGCTCTCTTGTATGAATTAATTACATTTTCAGCAGATGGACAGGGGAATCCACAATGCCTTGGGAAATTACAAGCCAGAGCTTTGATTGTAATTTCATATTAAAAACAAGCTAGGTAACCTTTTTTTGCTAATATTTTTCGTTGTTGCCTAAAGATGTATTCAATGATTGCAAATTTTTAAAAAAGGTTTACCCATAAAGAAATAAATAGTACTTTGAGAAACAATTAAAGTGATGTACAGATGAAGACTCCAGTCTGTAAAGTAATAATGTTACTAACAAAATAAGAAAACAATATGCATGTGTAGTGGGACGTATATAGCCCACTGTAATTAGATTAATGTGCGTGGGGTAGTGCGAGTCAAATCACAGGCTGGGTAGTGCCGTATAAAAGAGAACTTGTAGCCACTCTTGTGTGTGTGTGTGTGTGTGTGTGTTTGCCGGTTTGGTGTCGCGTCATTGCCCGTGGGACTGCCCCTCTTTCTCCTAGCGCTTCCGCTTTCAGGTAGGCACTGTTTTGAAGTAGGTGGTGAACACTGACGTGGGATTGTGTGTAAATTGTTTTATTCACTACTTCAGGATTCTTTGCGGCCGTTGGCAGCTCCGGCTCTCCTGTTACATGCCTTTACTGCAGTCCCGTGTCTCATGATACTTTGAGGTAGCCTTATGTGTGTGCGTTGGCTGATCAGTCAGTACACGGGTAACGTTATGCAACTGGTGGTAATGACCATAGACATGTATAGAAAGGCTAGATGGCTCAAGGCGGAGTCAGCTGTGTCGTCACTTGGCGGCCATCTTAGGTCAGGAGACTGCGCTGCTGCTCCCTGCTGCTGTGGACGGAAGGTGAGTGACATACGCCAACTAAAATGCTCGTAACTTGCTGAATTCTTGACGGATTTACAAACGGTTTGGTTTATTACAAACCTTATTAACGTGGCTATGATTTGTGCTGATGCCGATGTTTAAATTGTAGCTTCACGTTTTGAGAAACGCTTAACATTGCAGCGTAGCTGTGTGTTTCATGGCTGCCCTCTACTCTAAAGTGATACCACAGTCGACATTTTCAATTATTAACAGGTTTCCTGAGACCAACAAAGTTTCTTGACAACCTAATCTTTTGTCTAAATGTCATTTTGTGGATGTGGTTGTATTTATTTGCTGGCTAGCAGTGAAGAGGTCGTAAGTGAGTCACCAAGCAATTGTAAATTGGTGGGAGAGGCAGGGTTAGTCTTTCGTTTCAACATAGCTTTGAGTTACACATGATTTCCAAGTGGTTTGGTTTCTTAAAAACATCTTTACATTTGGATTACTTTGTTGGTTTTTTTGTTTACAGAACTTCTGATTACGCTTGTGGAAAATGAGAGGAGGAGAGGGAGGGAGCTGTATTGATTATATTGTATTGATGGAAAGAGTTTTGTGTCCAATTGTGTCTTGTTTTTTTTTTTTTTTTTGTATATTTTTTTTGTAAGTTTTTTCTAATTGTGTGCCTTTGGACCTAAGTAAAAAAACAAAAAACAAAGACCCATCTCTTTTCTCTTTATTTTACAGAATGGCAACTTGAGACAGATTTATATTATACATAAATTTACACATGTATTTAATAATGTAAATATTAGTAATAAACTAAATTGCACTATTTCATGTTTCATGTACCTTATAAATATTGACATCATTACTGTGTGTGTGTATGGGTATACCTAGTACTTTACCTGTCTAGTCTACTCAGTGTTGGGAAGGTTACTTTGGAAATGTAATAGGTTACAGATTACAAGTTACCCTGTTTAAAATGTAATAGTAGTGTAACTTTTTCAATTACTTTATTAAAGTAATGTAACTAACTACTTTTGAGTACTTTTTGATTACTTTTCTTAATTTGTGAAATTTAAAGAATAATAAATAAAAGCATATACATCAACTTAAATACAGTTATCTAATAAACATGTGACGTATTCTGTGTAATAAACTCCTGAAACATTGGTGTTTTTTTAAACTGCTGTCTCTTTGTATATGATATGATGATAGTTTTCTCAAAATAAGTAAAATGCACATTAAGTGACACAAAGCAGTTCTAGAAACTATGTTTATGTGCTCGTGTACTCCTATATTGAGGCGGCAGAGGTTGAAAACACTGCGAGCTTCAGTAGGCCTATGTGTAGTAAATGAAACCATGTCTTTGCCATTAATTTACAGGAAGGGCAGACTGGGAAAAAATTATGACTGGAAAATTCAAACTCATACAAACAAATTCATGGACAAATATATTTTTTTGTATGGACCTGAATATAAAAGGTTTAAATCTTTAATTTGGGGACATGCAAAATAATTAAAAGTTGTCTCCTGAACTGCACCTTCACTTCCATTTTTCTCTTCAGTCTCTTTATTTTGCCCTGTTATCCATCTCTCTCATGACTTTAATACTCAAGATTGAACAAAACTATACTTTACAATACAATACTCTACAATACTACAATATCTTTATAGAAAAATCCTAATACTGTACACGAGTCATGTTTTTCCCTTACAAAAATTAACCTTGCTTTTATTAGCCTATATAAAAGTAAAATAACCTTGTTTTGTTTTTGTTTTTTTGCAAATGGATTTGTATTTATTTTTAAATAAATACATTTGTAAAATAATTTTACATTTTTGGTTATCACATTTAAACAATAGTAACCATTTTCTCTGGATTTATAGTTAAATATTAAAATGTAAATCGGAATTTTTTTTCAGATAAATTCCTACTGTAACATTACAACAGATAATAATGATGGCCTTTATATAGTATTTTGAGTGATGGCTGGTGAGCAACGTGCTGCTGCTTGATTAAAAAAAAAAAAAAAAAAAAGACAAAAAAGCTTCTTTACAGATGAAACTGACCTGAAACCCTGAACACTAGTTCTGCTTCTCTGCTCCAGCTGTGCGCTTCCACAGTCCACTTTATTCTCTCTCTCTCTCTCTCTCTCTCTCTCTCTCTCTCTCTCTCTCTCTCTCTCTCTCTCGCATTGATTACTCTGAGTCTGATCCAAACCGTTTGGCGGAGGCGCGGAAAGCGCGCGAGTCATGACTAACACTTGACTTATTAGAGATTTAATTATCAAATGGCGGATTCGCAAATGATCGCTTTAGTACATTAGGCAGGCAATTATACAATAAAGATATTAAATAGTGGGGTAAAATCGGCTGCCAGGCCACCGGGAATTGTCCCGGTTCTCCCGGTGTCCAGTCCGCGCCTAATTTCCACAGACAGGCAGAATGTGCAAGTCATATATTGCATTTTTGGGGCTTAATATTCACAGACACTAGTCAATGTCATGTTTTGATTCAAGTGTACTGACCTACTTTTGATTTAGTCATCCAAAATGTGGGATATTCCGTCCGCGTTAGGCATTCCGTTTTTATGACTGGATTCTACGAACCAGACTGTTTCCGCATCCCGGAAATTATTAGGGTGGTATGTCTCAGAATAGTCAGTGCAATTTGGGAAAGAAATCAGTTAAATCTGTATGTGGATGTGTGTAAATATTCAAATGTAATCACCTTTGTAATCGTTAAAAATTTCATAAGTAACTGTAATTTAATTACTCATTTTTTCGTAGTAACTGTAACTAATTACAGTTACAATAATTTTGTAATTAAATTACGTAACGCCGTTACATGTAACTAGTTACTCCCCAACACTGAGTCTACTTAATATACTATTTTCTTAATAAACTCCGTGGCTATAATTTTTCACAAGTATGCAGTTAAATAGCCGCATCCCTGAAGTTTATGACACACCAAGCCGTTTGAAAATCGGTTGAAAATTGAGCAAAATATAGTTATTTCAGCACTACATGCACAATAGACTTTAATGTTATAACTGGACGAGCGGTCCTGTCCTAAGATGGCCGCCGTGTGACGTCGTCGGGTCCCATTGGCTCTCAGCGCCGGTAAGCTATCTAGCCTTTCTATACATGTCTATGGTAATGACTATGTGATTTAGAGTTGCGGGGATCGTTCGCTGTATGAGCCTTAAGTGGCGGTTGCTCTTCTTCGCCTGCCTCTCTGGCATTCCCGTGCTTCGGAGGGATGTTGTGTCCCGTGTTGTGTCATGGGGTGAAATAGAATACTCTCTTTTTTAGTTTTTGCATTTAAATCATTTCTGTGTGCTATATGTCTCTTTGCATTTTGCTTTTAAGTAAAATTAAGAAAGAGTATTGTAATGAAAAAGCAGTATTTTTTCCATTACTTTCTTTTCTTGCTGCCTAAACATAACAAAAAACAGTGATGTACCAAGAACCAAACCGAACCGGAAACTCTGGTAAAAATTACTGCATAGCCTTACGGGACAATAAAATGTCCAATGGATGTGCACTTCAGAATCACATTGGAAATAGTAGGTCACAAAGGCATTTTTGCCTACTTTTTTATGAATATAGTTAATTTGGACATAGTACTCTCTTCAAATACTGTTTTTAACCTATCACATAGTAGGGACCTATGCAACTTCAGATACAGCCAGAGAGAAAGATACAAAGAAACCAAACAATAAATAACTCTCACCATGAACTTTATGCATCCCGGCCAATAGGTGTCATTATAAAATCTAAGACCACTGGGGGCAATGGAGAGTCAGTGACTAAAGTGTATGGCCATTGAACACAAGTCTTTACTTTAAGTCTTTAACCCTCACTTTATTTGCCAAGCCCACATGGAATATTTCCATCCTATCAATAATGGATACAACTGAGATGTGTTTCCAAAATAAAATGTCATGTGTAGCATTATGTAACTCGAAGAGTCACTGAAAACGCAAGTTTTCAAACCTGTCTTCCAAGAGCTCTGCAGTCCTGACACATACGGCATCTCCTAATGCACAGGCAGTGTGACGGAGCATCTCTGAATATGCGTGGCATCTCATGTTTACATAAGCTAAGCTTTCGAGTCTGACAGTGCGTTTGACTGTTTCCGCCACCATGAAGACCCCACCCCCACCCCCACACACAAATCTCCCAGGCACAAATATGCCATGGCAAGACTGTACGAGGTGACAAGAGATGAGCAATTATTATTCTCGTTCACTTTCTCTTCATCCCTCCAGCAGAAGTGAGAGAGAAAGACGTTTGGATGTTTAATCCACAATTAGTCGTGCTGCAAATTGATTGCTGAAGGAAAGGGAAAGAAAAAAGCCTGGGATGAGCTTAGAAAATTGACATCATTATCACATTCCTCCAAGAAAGAAAAGAGAATCATAATAAATTCATTTTGTGCCTTTGTTGAGAACTGATATTCCCCTTTGAGGGAGTGAGATGAGGACACGATGAACCAGAGATTTGAAGATACTGTAGAGAAACCACAAAGAGGTTTGATCATTATATAATTACAAGATCTGTATTAAAATTAAGAAAGATAATGACATGGAACATTAAATGGCTATTACAAGTAGCAGAATTCTGCTGTCACATCGCTGACAGAGTCAAAACTCGGAGGTTTCTCTTTGCATTTTCCACCAACTTTCGATACTTCTTGTCATGCATAAACTACTTAATTTGGTGCCAAAGCGACATTTGAAGGCCATGTAAGGGAAACAGGGATCCTATGCTGAGACTTGGCGGGTTACCACAGAAAAGAAAAAAGAAGTATCAGACCCAGTTTGGGTTCCAGGGACAATTCAGTCACCCTATATATGTATCCCAGCTTCTGTATGTTACGTAATGAGTCTTGTGGTTGTGTAGCAGTGCAGAGGGCTACATCGGTTAGCTGTTATTGGAAAAGTTTACTATGGGGTCATTCCATGTCTTTCTGAAGTCATTTTTAACCCCATGTAATTTGGCTCTGAATCTCAGGTGAAAATGGACATTTTGCCCCCCTTGGCTTTCATCACTATACATGTCTGTCTGTCTTAAGAAAAAAATATTAGCAAAATCTTTTTGTTAATATTCAAAAAAAATTTGAACTGGGGACCTCTGGTTGAGTTGACAGGGAATGACCCTCCGATGTTATGAACATTTGAAAAACTTCAAGTAAAATAAGAGCAAATCAGCTCCCTGGGATGAGCGTGTCAAGAAACAAGCAAAACCCTACGGTTGAGTGACACTCTATCCCTCCGAGCTTCACTTCCTGCTGTTTTCTCTTTCTTTGTTGCTTTCTCACTGGTCTTGTTACAGTGTTGAGACACATTTCTTTTTTAAAGTGCACTGTTTACTATGTACTACACTCACTAACTACTAAATGAAAGGCGTTTATCAAAATTCACAAAAAGATTTTAATTTCATGCTGAATTTTATAAAAATTATTCCAAAATATAGTAAAACGTTTCGGGGTTATTCATAATAGTTTCAAAGATGGACACTGCATATATTTTTTTCTAAATGTTTAAATACTAGGGGTGCTCCGATCACAATCAGTGTTTTTTGTTAATTATGGTGGTTTAAATTTGCCAAAAAACAAAACAAAAAAACAAATACAGGATTATGTGAATACAGATTCTATATTCTATATTCTGTGACAAAAGGTCCTGTCCCCTAAATTTCTCAAAACTTAATATCTACACTACTCCACTGGCTTATAACTTCATGCATAAATGGTCAATAGTCCTCATCTTCTACTGAATGTCTGTAGTTTACTTTTCATCCAACAGGTCTTCTTCAGGTCTACAGATTAAGACTGCTTTACTGCTGCTGCTCATAAAACAGGGCAGAGGTTGCCACAGCAACAGTGAAGTCAGGGATGGACGCGCAGCTCCTATCGACAGATCTAAAATTGAACTTTCACCGAAATAGACTTCTTTCATGCTTGAGCTCCAGGGACAAACGGGGAAGAAGTGTTGGTGGAACTTCTTTAAACAAGCCTCAGACATCCTGCAGGCCCGCCTCGCTTCATCGCTAACTTTAGTTGCATAAGTCAGAATGAAAGTGAGTAAAACACATTTTCTCATTTGAGATCAAGCTTTACTTGAGTTCACAGACCTAAGAGGAGGTAACATTTGAGTGAAGACAATTGTTGGTTTGAGTAGTTTGGGCCCGAAGGTCAGTAGTGAAGAAACATCTGGTCATCTGAGCACAGAGCCTCTTTCTTTTCTTTCATAACTCTGAATAAAGGGAGGAGACCTCAACAGTATGTGTTTATCTATGAACCTAAATACATTTTCATGTAGACTGCATGACCTTTCGACGCAGCACCCACTCTGTGTTCATAAGAGCATAACACCAGGCATAAAGGCTCACGAGGCAATGAAGCCAATCTAATATACTGAATTCACTATTTAGAATTATAAATGAATTATAATATATTTAAAAAGGAATTTAAAATGAAGTTATTATAGTTATTAAATATTAAATAACGCTATGGTATTAAAACTAATTGTCATGAGACATTTATGCAAATAACACATGTAAACACAGGTTTATCTTCATTTCATAACTTCATTGTGATTTGTTGCAAATTTTATGTATATACAGTACAGACCAAAAGTTTGGAAACATTACTATTTTTAATGTTTTTGAAAGAAGTTTCTTCTGCTCATCAAGCCTGCATTTATTTGATCAAAAATACAGAAAAAATGTAATATTGTGATATATTATTATAATTTAAAATAATTGTTTTTAAATGTATTATACTTTCAATTATCATTTATTTCTGTCAAATTTGGAAACAGTTCTGCTGCTTAATACTTTTTCAGAACATGTGATACTTTTTTAGGATACGTTGATGAATAACAAGTTAAAAAAAAAGAAGCTATGTTTTTAAAATACAAATATTTTGTAATAACAATATACACTACTGGTCAGTGATTTTGGGTCAGTAATTTTTTAAAATAAAATCAATACTTTTATTCAGCAAGGATGTGTTAAATTGATAAAAAGTGATAGTAAAGAAAATATATTATTAGAATATATATTATTAGAATTAGAAAATATTTTATTTTGAATAAATGCAGTTCTTTTTAACCTTTTATTCATCAAATATATTAGACAGCAGAACTGTTTCCAACACTCATAATAAATCAGAATATTAGAATGATTTCTAAATGATCATGTGATAGACTGGATGTTACATGTGACACTGAAGGCTGGAGTAATGATGCTGAAAATTCAGCTTTGCATCACAGGAATAAATATTTTTTTTTAAGTATATTCAAATAGAAAACTATTATTTTAAGTTGTAATAATATTTCACAATATAACTGTTTTTTTCTGTATTTTTGATCAAATAAATGCAGGCTTGATGAGCAGAAGAAACTTCTTTCTAAAACAATAAAAATAGTAATGTTTCCTAACTTTTGGTCTGTACTGTATATATATATATATGTGTGTGTGTGTGTGTGTGTGTGTGTGTGTGTGTGTTTGTGTGTGTGTGTGTGTGTTTGTTCTAATAGCAGTTGAGAGGTTGGTGAGGGCAGTCGCTGCATGCCGGTGTGATGAAGTGTCTGCTAATTGTGGGGGATTAAAGGGGGGATTAGTCCGCCACAGCTGCTTTCTGATTAGGAACAGTGCAGGTGTGCTGAGATGATACTGGGGTCTGTATTCATTCTCCCACTCACTCTCACACTCGCTCACTGTTTCCCAGTGGTTCAGTCCACTAGGCTTCTCTGTCTTCAAGATGCTAACGGGGCATACATCTGCAGAGAGCAAACTAATGAGGGAGATGGCAGCTGGAGATGCTATGAGTATGACTAAGAGACTGTGAGAAAGCGGAACATACACTTCAGTAAGAGAAGTAAGGTAAAGTTATACAATATTTATCAGCACTAGCTGTAAGATTTCCAAGTTTCAGGAAAACAAGTTACAGGATTATTGTACGGTGCTGTCAAAGGTATTTTTTTATAAGACAGGTATTTATTTTTGATCTACAGACTACATTTTAATCACACTAACCAAAATGTAGTGAAAATACCAAAGTATTACCACATTTTTTTTTGAGATGGTACAAACATGATGGCTGTTCCTTGGAGTTCTGAAGTACTGAATAAGGTAATTAAAGAAGATTATCATTTATTAACATAACAGCATGAGTAGTTTAATAGCATGGCAGCAGTGAATGCTATATATTAAAATAATGACATTTTATATAATAATAATATTTTATACAATACAACTAATCGCTTTTGGACAATCCAGTGAATCAAATTCATCACAAATGAAAGGTATTACATTTGATTATTTTCTCTTTTTATTTGATATAATAATATTAAATCATCTTTACAATTAAATAAGATTATGCTGCATCATATTGTTATTTCATTTTTTAATTATATTTTGAATAAGTTAAAAACAAATAAATCAAAACAGCAGAACTAATATAAAATATATAGCTTTAAATTATAATTTTGTATCCTTAATTATAAAAATAGAGCAATAAGTGTATTTATTTTGGTTTATTAAATATACTACTGCATTTATTTGATTAATCCTGGCCCTGTCCAAAGCCTAAATTCCTTAACGGTAAAATAATATTACATCATGTATAATTCCCCCTAAAAATTCTGAATGAATAAGCCATATTCAAAGTCATAAAGTATAGGCCTTTAACCATTATATACCACTATATAATATAGTATTACAACTTGACCATTACTGTAACATGGTACCACTCTGGTACATACAACTGCAATCCCTAACCACATAATTGCTAAGAAGCGAACAAAATCAGTCTTGCTAAGAAATGGATGTGATCTGTTGTATACAGTAACTTATCCATTGAACACATGATGGTACAACCATGTGAGGACATAGAATATAACGGCAAGGCTACAATCCATTTAAGTAAAAGCTTTTATCTACAGATTAATCTTTTATTCGTCACTGTTTTCAAGTGTTGACACATAAATCGAACTACTTACTCTTTATGAATGGCTTCCATAAATGTAGAACAGATCAATAAACAGGAGCCATTTGTTTGAGTAACAGTCTAAATGGGAGTTTGATATTTCCCGTCACTTTGAGTCAATGTAGCCAAGATGCATGGTTACAGACACTGGAATCTAGCAATCAGGCCAATTTCCCCCTTTTCAAAGATATCCCACCCGACTGATTTCCTTCTGAGGGGAAAAAGTGCAAGTGACAGAGGGGGTCTGGACTTTATTCTTGTTTGATACCAAACAAACACTATTTTGACATGATGCATTGTCATTAACCCAACTTCAGTCCAGAACCCTGCAGCGTTTAAATGATGTACTGCCTGGAGCAAATTCTTAGGAGGATTTTCTAGGATCTGTGCCAGTCATCCAAATATTCCCTCTCTCTCTATATGGAAAGCTATTGAAAAAGATGATATATTTTTCTCCCCAGGCTGCACCCTTTCCATCCGAGGAAAAATCTAAAGTATGCCATGGCACCTGACTAAGAGAGAAGGACCTGAATATAATTTTAGGTATCTGCGCTGTTGTGGGCGGGATTCAGCCTGGAATAACATTGGAACACAGATGTTTTCCATAGCACTACAACTCTTTACAAGTAGTACTTGATTTACACATAAAAGTTTTATAAAAACATATAGAATTGAAAAGGGAATTAATTTAGAATGTTTAGCTTACAAAATCGCCCCATATTTTATATACTATACAGATTTTATTTTAAAGAAATTAATACTTTTATTCAGGAAGGACACATTAAATCCATCATACGTGACTGGAAAGGTAATTATAATGTTACAAAAGATGATTCAAATAAATGCTGTTCTTTTGAACTTTCTATTAATCAAAGAACCCTGAATATATAGAGCCTCGACCAAAACAGTATAACGGGAACCTTCCGAATAGAGACCTGAACCATCGCGGGACCCAATGCAGCAGAGTGTGGCGTGGGACAACACTTGATGGCCGGATAGAGATTCATGTGTGTGTGGGATGCAGAAGAATGAGGGTGTACCCACACTAGGCAGTTTGAACCTTACCCGACTGTGTTTGACCCCCAAAGCCCGGTTCGTTGGACTTGTGATCGTTCCATGCAGCGCCTGGGCAGGGTTCGTTTAGCCAACCCTGGCTCGCCAGACAGTTCTTTTGACCTCAGGGTTTGGCTTTTCCTCTGATATGCATTATCGGTTGTTAGACCTTTTATTAAAATGGTGTACAGAGTGTATATTAATGTTGAGGAAAAGGTCATTTAAAGCACTTTAACACTAGACAGAAACATAACAAAATGTCAAAAAAATGAAAGGGTATGATTACTTTCGCAAGGCACTGTATATATTCATGAAAAGAAAGCAGTGTTGGTGAGCATAAGTTACTTTTTTTTTTAAAAAACATTAAAAATCTTATGACTGATAGTGTATTAAATGTATATAAATATAAATATTTTATATCTACTACTTAAGACAATACGGGGGTTGACTTCTCCACTGCATTGGGATTCACTCTATCATTACACTCTTCCTGTTTCTTATGAGAATCGCAGCACGGACTCAGGCTCTGGCAGAGTTCAAATCTCTTGCTAGAGGGCAATTACTACAGTGCAGCCAGATGCTGAAGCGCCTGAGGTGTACTTCTATCTTACTAGAAGAAAAATACTTTCAAAGAGGAGGAGGGCAGAGCGGTGATGAGGAATGTGGGCAACCTTTCCAATCAAACCGTGTTGAAAACATCAGCCTGGTTTATGCTGGTTTGATGCTGGCACAGCTGTTTTTACCTAGCAAACGGCTTAGGTGGCAATCATCCAACACACGACCCACATCTCTATCGCTCAACCACAACAGTTCATAGGACTTACATTCACTGTTATTGACAAAGAATTGTGACTTACAGTAGCAGAGCTGCTCTTTTCAGCAAAGACCTGCAATACTTGCCCTCTGTTGATGTAGTAATTGGCTAGTTGTTTTGGGTGATGTAATGGCTCAACAGATGCAGCTCACACTATAAATAAATCTAAACAAACCATTTGACCTTTTGCATGTGGCGCATGCGAATGTCAAAAACAGATTAAGCCGAGCATGAAGTGCTGCGGTATTGAAGTCTGTGGTGTGGACGACAAAATTAATTAGCATCAGCAACTAAACTGTAGAATCGTATCCATAATAACTAATCAGAGTAATATGACACTATTTATGTGTCTAGCATGAGTTATACAGCTACCTATTACTTTGATGTTGTGCAATTCATTTGTTGATGTGGCGAATACTGCATTAAAATTCGGCTGACTGCAAGAACTTTTTGTCCTTGTGTGGAGCACAACACTATATCAAACACTAAGAGCCCGTAGACAAGATATCTGACAACCAACTCTGTTATTCTCTGCTTTTGTAAACAGTCTTTTAAATCAATCAGCCACTGAGTGAGAGATAGTGCTTGTTGGGTCTATCAGTAAATAACCCACCAAAGCAGCCATCTACACTGTTGAATGAGGTAGTCGTTCAGGCATGTTGTGTTGTATGTGGAATCACCATTTCAGTGATACCAAAGCTCTGTGGGATGCCTGTCAAGACATCATTGTAAGGCATCAAAGACAGACTGTGAAGAAAGTTTCAAAAAGTATGTGATTAGTATAAAAAAAAGAAAAAGAAAAAAGACAAGAGTAATTTCAAATACTGAAAATTATCTGTGTGTACAATATTTGTGTTAGCTTAGCAACATGCTAACAACAAACTCTGCTGGAATGAACCGTAAAGGACAGGAGAGTTCTTACTCATCTAGTGCATTCAAAATACGACTATTTCAACCATTATGTGTGTACTACATATTTTAGTGTAAATTAGAGAGTCTTGTGTTAATTAGAGAATCAAGACATTAGCCTAGCAATATGTTAAGGACTGAAATCAAATGTAAACACTAGGGGTACGTCTCTGCCAGCTCCCTTATTCAGTAGTCAGGGTTAGTTAATCGTGAAATCCTGATGTTAAAATTAATCAAAAAATGTATTATCATAAATAGTTACAAGCTAAGGTAAACGTTTTCTTAAGTATTGCTAATGTGCTAAAGTCTTTAATGCATAGAAGCTACTTTCTCATCATTCAAACCCTCTATAATTTGATGTTTGACAACTTAAATCCAGTTTTAAAAATGATACTGGTAAGCTGGGACCAGCCAGCCTTATGTAACTCATGAGCTCATGGATGACAGGTCAATGCCATGGACACTAAAACAAAACTGGTTTGCTTCACATATTATGGAGGAAATGGATATTATGTGGCTTTCCCCAGAAGTTGTTAGTGTTGACCTAGAAGGATCTTCCCACAAACCCAAAGTGTCCAGTAACCACAGGCTAAGAGAAACGCTGTCTTATTCGCAGGGCCATTTGTATTCAACAACTTAGTTGCTCTTCCAAAACTCTCTATATCTCCGTTCCACACAATAATTGTTTCAAACGTCACTTACATGTCATGGCGACCTTTTATTTTCCCTTTATGAAAGCCAACCAAGAAAAACTAGTATAATGTAACAGTTATGAAACTGCTTGGCCTCAGGATATATTTGACTAAGTTCAGACACATTTAGCAAACACCTCCATATAACATAAGAAGAACGTTTATATGGACTGGTCTAATCTCTTCAGAAACCCTGATCGGTTCACTGCTAGGCTGCCCACACACAGCCAAAACAACCCACGAGAGGTCAACACTACAGCATTTACTTACTCATACCAGCCTTAGAGTACAAAACATATTGAACTCTGGAAAACAAAACAAAACATTTCAGCAGTTACATCTATAATGTCTTAACAAGAAGAGATTTTAGAGAGAATGCATTTGGACAATTAATTTATTTTTAATGCAATGGATGCTATTTTTCACAAGTCATGCATTTGGACAATTTACAAACAGATTTTTGTTGTTGTTAAAGCAATAGTTTATGCAAAAATCAAAATTTCATCATAACTTACTCACCATCATGTCACTCAAACAATCTGATGTGTGACATGCAGTGTTGGGCAAGTTACTCTGAAAATGTAATCAAATCACTGATTACTGATTGCTCCTTTTACTTACTTCAATAAAGTAATCACGTTATTGTTCTGATTACTTTATTTCAAAAGTAATTCCTAATAAGTTACATTACGTTTTTTCTCTATGAAATTTATGAAATCTCAGCATACACACTCCCGATAAATATTTGTTATTAAAGCATCAACATTCACAGAGCACTGTTATTTTTAACTAAAGCAAGCAGCTGCTGCGTGCATGGTTTGGCAGAATGCAAGCAAAGAGTGCTGCATTTATTATCTCTAAAATACATCTCAGTTCAATGCAATCTCAAAAAATGTTATAACAATAACACACAGTGTTAATAAGCGCAATAAGCACAGTGGCCTCCATAATCCTTAAATGGAAGACGTTTGGGATGACCAGAACCCTTCCTATATATATATATATATATATATATATATATATAGACTATTGATAAATAAATATATGTATATATATATATATATACACACACACACACACACACACATATACACACAAACTATGTGCAGTTTGATCCTCTGACTGAACATGGTGTGTAATAAACTATAACTATATAAAAATTAATCAATAATAGTAGCAATCAAACTAATAAATAAACTGTGATTATACTATTATATTTTAAAATATAAAAAATAGTATTAAAAACACAATTATTTTATAGTACACTTAAAAATACAATGCTAATATTCATTTTTTTTTTTTTTTTAGCAGCAAACAATCAAGATGGCTTTGGTGCACACAGGGATAAAAAGTACCCCATGTGTACAATGTAATATACTGCAGTATTTTTTTTATGTTGTGGGCCTATATTTCTGCTGGAGGTCCTGTACATCTTGTTTAGACACATGGCATCATGGTTTCTATCAGATACCAACAGATAAAAAATCTAAACGTGACTGACTCTGTTAGAAATCTTATAATGGGCCATGTTTGGATCTTCCAACCGTACAATAATCAAAACACAAACCTTAAAAACAAACACAAAAATGGGGAGAACTAAAGAGGAGAAGCATCAGCATGGAGCTGGGAAATCTAAAGGGTCTGGAGTGATTCTGGATGAAGGAATGGTCTCTGATCTCTTGTCAGGTGTTCTCTAACCTCATCAGGAATCATAGCAGAAAGGTTAGAGCCGTTAAACTGGCAAATGGAGGTTTCAAAAAGTATTGAATAAAAGGGTGCTGTTAATTGTGACCAATGTGTATTAGAACAAAAACATTTATTTCATGATGATACCCCCCCCCCCCCCCCCCGTTTTAAATTCTCATTATCCAATGAAAGGTTAGATTTTTGTAAAAAAATTAAATAAAATAAAAGATCAAAAGGGTTAACAATGCAGATACATTTTCACAGCCTTCTTTGGTCATATTAACCAAGGGTGCCAATATTTTTGGCCAGGACTGTATATTGTATATGCCTACAAAATGTGATAAAAACAAGTCAATATGACAATATTGGCTGGGTTATGGTCTGTATTGACCGGAAACCTTGTCTTGACTTATGGTTCACACAACATTAGTCTCAATACGCAAGACCACCACAGCATGTGCATGCATCTTTTCTCTACCACCAGTAAAAAAAGAGAACGATAGAGAGTGTGTCAAGAGTAAAACCTTGACAGCTTTGTGCTCTGCCTATGAGATGGACGGCTACAGTGACATTCACAGCAAGTAAAGATGATTTGCCCCTAAATCAGCCGTTACGGTTCTGTTGTGATCCCAGGCACAGGCGCTTATTTCATTGTAGCATGGGACGGTTAAGGGCAGGAGTGAAAAACCGTGATTCCGTGCCTGTCAAAAGGGGCGATGAGAGTAATGGATGCTTGTCTGCAGCAGCACAGCTCTGCGATTAATATCTGATGATGTGACGCCAGTAAATGCATCTAAAGACTCTGATGGAAACGGAATGATACTCAGAGTGAAGCCAAGATTACATTTCTAACTGACATCCTTTAAACAGAGGTGAATGAAAGTTTAAACACATGACTGTCTTTTTGGGAGCTGACACTGAAGTTGAAAGATAATTTTGGGGCTTGTGGCTAGACTTTTGAAACATTATGTACTTTTACATTTATTGCTTAAGGTCTTTCTATAATATTAGTGTCATCTGATAATGGTAAAGTGCTTTAAAAAGCGCAATACATTAGTCTTGGTGCATTTTGCAGGTTTAAACTATGCAAGAGTGACAAATTGTGGCAATCTAATGTCAGTTTAGGACTGCTTTTCTTTGCCAGTTAGTGCCATTAGGACACACACAAATATCCCTCCAGCTCATCTTGCTCTGTATCCCATGGTGCAAAGTGCCTCCACGACTCATGACTCACCTGTGACAGATGTAACTGTGGCTATGCACAAACACAGCAATCCTCATTGCACAATCCCCTGTGACCAGGGCTTCTGACTGCAACAGATGGGTTTCTACATTTTAGCCTTGAAATCATTATAAAAGTTTAGAACTCTAAACTTGAGAAAAGTTTGCTGGAAAATACGCTATTTAAAATGCATTTGTATGCAGTTTAAACTACATCTAATTAAACCAGGATAATTTAATCTGCCTTTCTGAATTTCAATAAAAGAATCAGTAAAAAATGCGCATGCATGTCTTCATATATATACAATATATACACACACTACCACATCAAAAGTTTGGGGTTTGTTTTTGTAAGAATTCTCTTTTGCTAAGTCTGCATTTACAGTATTTGGTCAAAATACAATAAAAACAGTAATACTGTGAGATATTAGTGCAGTTTGAAACAACAGTTTCTATTTTAATATATGTTTTTTTTTTTAATACAGTTTATTCCTGTGATGGCAAAGCTGTGTCACAACCTTTATGTAGATTTGAATCTGAAGAAACAATTCCTTATCTTATCACAGTTTTGCTGCTCAATATTTTTGTGGAAACCATGATACATTTTTACAGGATTCTGATTACTGTAAAGTTCAGAAGAACATCATGGGCCCTATTTTAACGATCAAAACGAAAAATGTAAAGTGCACGATGCAGGTGCACTCAGGGCGTGTCCAAATCCACTTTTGCAATTTGGAGTGCTGGAGTGCATTCTTGTAATGGGTTGTCCCTATTCTCTTAATGAGTAATGGGCGTAATGTTCAATAAACCAATCAGAGTGTCATCTCCCATTCCCTTTAAGAGCGAGAGGTGCTCGCGCCAGGGCGAATCACTATTTTACATGGTGGAATTTGTTGGCGGAAAAGCTGAATGCTTCTCAAGCGAAGAAACCGTTCAGCTCGTGCACGAAGTTAAAGCTCGTGAGTAGATCATCATTATTATATATGTGTGTGTATTGGAACGATTGTTCAATTAATTCGCCAATTTCATTCATCATTATAAGTAGTAATACGCTGAATTGCAAATAGGTAGCCTAATTCTAATACACGCAATGAATATCCATTATTACATTTTTATATTTATGTAGCCTACACAATAATATTCTTTTACACTGTAATCCTTTTGTTTTTAATATTCGGCATGTTTGTGTGATGCGCATCCCTGTGTGTAATAAGCAAAGTCAACGTGCACTGTGGGCCAACCGAGAGGCGCATTTTCTACCAACGCGCTCTTTAAATAACAAAAATATATTGCGCCATTGACTTTAGACTTTAGACCAGGTTTCAGTTTGTCTATGGGGCAGTCTATTTTCAGTTCCTTAAAATCGCAATGCGCCTGAACACACCCCTTTTTTTAGACCAGCACACCCATGTGCACACAAATGGGGACAAATGCATTTGCTAATAAAAAGACGTGGCGCTGGACGGGAAAATTCGAATGGCGCGGGATTGAAACTAGCAAACACACTTGCGTTGTGCCTCATGTATTTCATGATAACTGTCTTTTGGAAAATTAGTGTCTTTACTGTCACTTTGGATTAATTTAATGCATCCTTGCTTAACAAAATAATTTATTTTTTTCTTTAAATAATATGAATAATTATAGACTCCAATATTTTGAAAAGTAGTGTATTATTATACATTTTTCTTCCTGTTTTAAAGACTTGTTTAAATTTGTGAAGAGATTCTTAGGTTGTTAAAAAATGACCAAGACACAATCAAAATAATAAGCATGTGGCTCAAGAAACAACAATTGCACTTGCTCTTAGAAAGTAATATGAGACCACATCACAACAAAACTCACAGGTAGAAAATAGAATAGCACGCATGGAAACTGACAGCCTGAGGTTCTGGAAAATGATGCACTGCTGTTGAGGAATGCAGATGTAGTTATTCGTCATGTTTTCCAACAACCAGGTGTAGCAAAAAAACAAACAAAAAAAAAACACTGTGGTTGAAAGGGTGGGAAGAGTGCTAATAACTTTTATGGCTATAGAGTAGAGGTGATTTTCTTCACCAGCTTTCAGGATGTGTGTGTGTTTCTGTAGATAGAATACACCTACTGTTTTTTTTTATACAGAAACAAGCTGACAAGAGCAGCTGTGCTTCTCATGCAGGTAAAAATTGATATCAGTGCAAAAAGATGACAAGATGCCATCAGAAGCGCAGCATTTACTTTTACGGTATGTATTCTGAAAAACAACCCTACAGGGAATTGACATCAATGACATGGACATAGAGCAGTCATCAATCATTTTGTAAAATCACAGTTGCACCAATTTTGCAAACAGTATTTCAGCACGGAATAGCATCAACACAATACAGTTAAAACCAGCCACTAAATGAGCTGAAATACAACAGGAAATAGATTAATAGTGTAAAAAATTGTTGGAAACTTCCTCAAAATTATTTGCAAACTTAATGTGGATTAGACAACTGCAAAATATATGACACTTTTATAATGACTATCATCATCTATAAGTTAAGCAGGTGATTAGGGCTATGTGCACAGGCATGTTTGTTTATATTGCAATGCAATGTGGGAGTCAGAGCAAAGATATTTATAACTAAATAGACCATTCACTCTTCCCGGAAGGGTTGAATATGAGTGACTGGTGAACTGGGAAAAAGCTTGAGTAGAATATCTGTTTACCCAATATAATCTTTGTTTGCTCTGAATCAAACATTACGGCATCAACACAAACCAGCCTTAAGTTATTCTGAATGTTGATTTACTTTATCTTTGGTTGCTTCTATATCAGTGTGTGAAAAGAAACAAGAAACTTTCATCCTGGTATCGCTGTGATTATTTGAACATTTCCAACATAAACATAAAGAGGTTGTGTGGTTGGGTCTGTACAATAACTTCAATTATTCAGGTATTAATTGCAATAGTGCAATAGTGCCTTGCATTTGAAGGGGATTTTTGTTCATTTTGGTGGCCTTTTTAACCCAAGTCCCCACTGGGAACTGGAATTATTTAAATGAATGAATGAATGAATAAATACAATTCAATATTTTTGTTATTAAACCCTCTGATTAACTGCAATACATTGACTTTAGAACAGCAAATTCCATGCCCTTAAATACATAAATGAATAAATCTATACAGACGATTATATAATATACTGCATTTTCAATATAGTATAAATATATGCAATTCAGTCTTTTGGTGAATTACACCTCTGACTGCAATACACTGAAGGACTTATTCAAGTATACATGAATGCAAATTTATGACTGAATGCAACCTGATGATCGTAACTAAATGAAAAATCACCAGCCAAGCGTATATGGAGGTCTGAAATCAAACCGCCCAACTCTTAAGCACTCAGCACCGCCATAATATGCTCTAATAAAGAGGCATACAGCGAGTCGCAGTGTTCAGAGTTTAAACTCATTGTACAGGTCACTGAACCTTGAGTTTTCCCATTAGGTTGGAAAAGAAATATGACAAGCTTTGTTGAATTAGTGCCAGACTTATGATTACCACTATACTGTCAGCTCTGATTTCTAAAAGGGTGTCCTGAAACTAGATTTAGAGCCGTGTGCTTCCAGGCTCTTTGATTACCATGAAAGAGTTTGTTTCTGAAGCCCCAAAATGATTAACATTTATATTGGTTGCAATATTAGATTCAAATTGTTCTTGTTTTATTCCTCAGCCAACAATGCAACTCACTTACACTTTCGCCTCACTAGTCAAATAATGGGATTCTATTTCAGTGCTACATTTTGCTGGGTTAGGTTGCTGTATTCCTCTCTGACATGCCTGTACTTCAGCAAATCAGCATGTTAGCATCAATACAGCTGGAGAAAGCCTGCTATGAAAGTTTATGGTGGACATATACTTTCCATACAGCCCTGGCGATCCATTTGAATTCTCATTCCCGCTGTAAGCGCATGTGATTCCCAGTGATTTAAGGCTGGCCTCTAACAGGCACAGTGTTGCTGTTTCTCTGCGTAGGCAAAATCAATGAAGGATATTAGAGCTGGAGAAGAAAGCAATCTCATCTCCTCATCACAGTGAACCAATAACCAAAGAGATTGGCATCATGGGTAAAGCAGGAAGGACAAGGATTCCTGGCGCTTTAGGGAAGCTATTTGAATTCTTTGGTTAGATAGGGCTGCGGGGGATGTATTGCACAAGCTAAAGCTCCCTGGGAGGAAAAACCACCAAGATCTGAAACTCAATGAGCCATTCAGGCAGAATTTCAATCTAGAACTGGTAGACTTACAGATTTTATGAAGGAAATGTGAGGGCAACAGGCACTAGGATGCTATACTGTTTTGGGTGGTTACCATTGTGTTTCTATACTAATGCTAAAGGCTCATGATACACGGGGCAACTTTTTAAGCAATTTTGCCGTCAATGGGCAACAAGGTGAGACACAGGGCCCACAACCGATATAAAGTATCTAGATAGATTGATAGGAAAGTGCCCAAGCACCACTGCTCAAAAACAGTGGTGGATATAGTTTCCGAATGGTTGGTAAATGAGGCCCAAGTCAAAATAACTCAAAAAGGTGCACAATATTTACATGTCACATCAGTATGGTGATAAATTACTTTTTAATGTTATCCTATCGGTCCAAAGAATAAAACAGGCCAATAAACTTAAGACAATGAAGTGTAGCCAAATGATCAATGGACCCCACCTATTGTTGAAATATAAAATATAAAGATAATAATAAAATAAAATAAAATACAATAACACATTTACTCAGAGCCCGAGAAAAAATATATATCATTGCTTCCCTGCCTCTATAAAATTTTTTATTATTATATTATATTATATTATATTATATTATATTATATTATATTATATTATATATTATATTATATTATATTATATTATATTATATTATATTATATTATATTATATTATATTATATTATATTATATTATATTATATTATATTATATTATATTATATTATATTATATTATATTATATTGATCGGCCTTAGAATAAATGGATATAACCTGTCATTTGCCTCAAAACTGTAAAATAATAACTTAAGACAAACAACAGATGTGAAACCCCTGACAGCTCATTCACTTTCCCAACACTCAACAAACTGCCAAGGTTAAGAAATGAGAAGGAGAGAAAGACAGACAAAGAGTGACACAGAGAGACTAAAATGTTGATTACAGCAAACTGACGTGTGCGTGCAAAAGTGATGTTTCTTTTGAAAGTCGACGCTTGAGTGACAAATTTCCTTTCTTGTTGGAAAAAGGCCAAATGTTGTATTTCTCCTCGCATTTTCAAAGTTTCCTGTAAGCTGTGGGTTAAATTTTTATGGTGGTCATATTATAACACCCAGACAGTCTGACTCTTTGGCACTGTGCCACTGGCACTTGTGCGTCCAGCTCATCCTCCAGCAGCTCAGGCCCAGACCAGCAACAGACTTCCATCACAGGGGGAGCAGGGCAGAGGGGGCTTCTTTTTGAATTAGCGTTCTACTGCTGCGACGTAGGGGAGTGTTGCTCCTGCCAGCAGCAGTCAGCCTGAGGTCAAGTGGGTTCATTGCTTCAACGCCGCCCTTTAGACTGTGTGCCAGCTCACGATAAGAAGATTAGAGACCCAAACCGCATCCCACACCTGCTTCTGACTGCAGGTGCTTCACGTTACACAGCACCAAATCACTATTTAAACCAGGATAAAACATGTTTTTCATGCAGTGAACCAGGAAATACATTTATAGCTGAATAAAACTGAATGAAAAGGGAAGATTCTGAATTACACGCTAACATTGAAATAAAAAAACAGGCTTGTTAAAAAGAGTAGAAGCAAATTAAAACTGACAAGCTGTGTAATAGAGCTGGTGAAATAGTTTTTCAAGTTGTTACAAAGGAAAACAACATCCCATTTCAAGCATGGTTACAGCAATGTTACGAGAAGCACTGTATTTTTATGACAGTATACACACTAAAACTAGACTCTTCAATTATTCATCTGACATCTGCTAAAGACCCAGTTTATTAATGCTAAGAGCATACATTTTCCAATGATGAGGGTACAGCGGTATAACAGCACTGGGCTCATAGACACTGCCGCAATAATACTGAGAATATACTGACTTCCTTTTGACAAGACCTCCACAGTGATTGGATGTCACTCACGCAAACATACTGGCTACTGCACTACAATAAATATCACCTGATAAAGTATAGGGCAATGGTTCGGGATACACTAGAGGGTGAGACAGGACGACTTAAAATCACTCAAGTCACCAATCATTCAAATCATGCTGTATAATATTCATTATATATATATATATATATATATATATATATATATATATATATATATATATATATATATATATATATATTATTTTTAATCCCATTAATAACTATTATTGCTGTCTATTTGTTAGTTTGTGTATTCAAAAACCGAAAACAAACGACTTTGTCTAATTATTTCTTATATGGTGGGGGCTGGGGGCTTTGAAAACTTTATGGCCGAAATTAGTAAAACAAAAGATTTAAACACTTAAAAATAAAAATAATAATTATGATAATTAGTATGAAAAAATATATATACACTTGGATGGAACATAAGAAGATGGCAAGGGGAATCTAAGTGTAAAACTAGGGGAAAGTCTTTTGGTAGAGTGATAAAATAATGAGTCAAGAAAAAGATGTTGAAAGTATATGTTGCTTCGACTTCATAAGTCATACTGAAAAAGGAAGGTGTCAAGTACGTGTCAAGCACATGCCAAGCACATTGCATCACTGGAAACTCTATTCCTCTGTGCTGTCTGCTCTGACGAATAATGCACATTTTGGCAAATATACAAGGCATTAAGAGAATCAGCATAATGTGCAATATACAGTACATACTGCAGACAAAATGCTATTCTGAACACAGCCAATGACCGTGGTAGGTAACGGTGGTGCACAGCAGGTATTTGTCAGACAAGTGTCAGCAAATCCAAAGCTCCTTCTGATTGGCCGCAGAGCCCAGGGAGGCCTTGATAATTGCGTGCTACTCCCTGCCAAGCTGAACTAATGGAGAGCAGGTGTGAGTGGAGACAGAATGTGGACCGCTGCCTCTCAACTCCAATATGCAGAAATACCCACCAATCAGTTCCTCCCAGCATGCAGGGATGGGCAAGAGGAAGGTGAGCTATGCTAAAGAATCTACCTTCCTCCAAACAAGATAAATGGGAGCAATTAACCGTATCATATACTCACACTCCCTCAGACTCTATACATAATGTAATATAAATCGCTCATTGTAGCCAGCACGTCCCAAAAGGGGCCACAAGAATTAGTGCTCCGAAAGAGCTGATAAGAGTAAAGTGGGCTGCAGGACCACAGACGGATTTAATAATCAGAGCAGGAGACACAATAACCTCTGTATGAGCCACAATGCTGTGTTTAAGTGATTGTGCATTTATCTAGCTGTTTATTATAAAGCACACCACATTCGAGCTGGGCACTCTGCTGGGAACACAGCCCTGCAGAGCTGCCAAACGCAGCAGTTTTCTCCATTCAGCCTGGCTGTTTTGCTGGAGGTTGCAGTAGGCAGAAGGAAAATGAGAAACTTGGTTTCCCTTTGGTCCAATTTAAACAGGGAATATGCATCTGGTCAAATGTGGCTAGTGTGCTGCACATGAGCAGATTGTGCAGCTATGCAAAGCAATAGGGTGTTTTGGATCATTAATTCATGAGCGCGCTCAGAATCAGTCATGATATTGCATCTTTCAAAATGGCGCAAACCCTAAAACAAAAGCAGATAAAACTGAGCGATATAACAAAAATAAATAAATAAAAAAACATTTGCTTGATTACAATGTATTGGTATTTGCAGTATTATTTTATTGCCCAAAAAAGCATGTCTTAACCCATTTTGTGCTTGACATAGGTATGATAATTGCCCAAAGGAGGAGGCACTGCAGAGAACTGAGCATGTGTTAAAAAAGAGAGATTTTTCTCCATTCATGTTCACTTGTTTGGAATGCCAGAGGAAGATGCTACACAAAAATATCAGTTGGCAAGCCACATTGTTTTTAATTTGCGCTGCTCTTGGTAGATTGCGTTGGTCATTATGGAAATGCACTGGCTAAGTCTGTGTTCTCTAATTTGCGTAGTATCATTAGATCACCCACAGAACTTCACACTCCCACTTGTCTTGTTTAGTAAATCTGGCCCTTATTGTTTTTTTTCTTCTTTATTAATTTATGACATTTTTACAAATCAATAAATAAGAAACTCTGATTTCATAAATACCTAATTTAAAGTAAAAATAACTGTATTGTGATATATAGAGTTCTGTCTAACTCAGTCTGACCTAATGCCATCATCACATGGCACAGCTGATTGGTTCTCCCCTGTATCGGTAGCCAATGAGCTCGCTGCTCAACATTCAAATATATGACTAGTGCTTGCCGTAGCAGTTACAGTGTGCTTCAGAAACTCTCCACCTTCCCCAGCTCCCCCTGTATAGATCTGCAACGAGGTGATTCATGTATGCTATATGGGGGTTATTTCATGTATGTTATATTTGCAGCCAGGGGCGCTGCACAAGATCCCGGGCCCTATGCATAGGCAGTCCTAATGGGCCCCCCTCCCCTTGAAAATATATATTCCAGACTTTTGAAGGGCCCTCTCTTCCTTTGGGGCCCTGGTAATCAGTACTGGTTTTACCCCCAGTCCGACGCCCCTGTTTGCAGCAGCAATATTTCTTACACAGTAGCATGTTGTGGATGTACCTGCTGTAACAAATCTCTGTACTTGTTCTGCCACAGCAGCAGGCAGCAGCAGCAGCAGGAGCATAGCAGATCTATTCCGCCAATATCAAATACATAAACAATGTCATGTACATTACCATGCCAATCCCTCCGAGAGTTGTCATGACAGAAATATTGATACCATAAAATTACTCATATCATGATATAAGACTTAGGTCACATTTCCCACCCTTACTGGTAAAAACAGTCAGAAGCAGTTATCTCAGCTCAGTGGAGATGGTTTCTCATCGAAAGATGCAAGGAAAGCCAGTGAGAATGATCTCTTTGATGCTGACATTAGCGTTAAAATGTACCATCTAAATTATTCATGAGACATATGTTCTGCATTAGTATAGCTGTACATTTTTCCCACTGATACTAGAGATAACTGACTGGGTCAAATGACTTATGCTTGGACGATATATATTTAAATATTTAGCACTTGCAACATGAGGAACCTGCATGTCTTGTTGTACCTACTTTCCACAAATTTAAAATTGAAGTTCTGTCATGTCTAATTTGTATTTTTTTTTCATGTGGGAAAAGAGCAGCATTAGTGGTTGTTCACATATCGCATCTTTTGTGTGCTCAAGTTCGTTATTTAAAATGTAGACAAGCAGCAGGCGTGCTCATTTTGGAAACGATGCGGTCGCGAAGCACACAAAGTGCGGCGCACTCATTTTTTTCAGGCGTGTCCATGTCGAATCAAGATGAAAACATTTAAACTTTTCAGAATGCTGCAAGCGCACCGCGGGTCATGTGACAAGAACCAACCAATCAGCTTCAACCTTTCCCGTAACAACATTGAAAGTAGGGATGTGAATGGCCCTTTAACATTTTTTCTCAATTTTTCGTTATGTTCAATGAAAGAAACTAAATTGATCTGAAAATTTGATGAGAATTCAAGTGAAAATTTCTGTGTAGCCTAAAGCCCTGCAGATCCATATGTAACAGCAATCCAAAACTAAAAACATATTCTGAAGTACTTTCAAAATACTTTCAATAAAGTTCTTTCAGGTGACAACAATCATGTCTTGGTGGGAAACCATCTACATCAGAGCCATCCATCTCAAAACTGTTTCAGGAACGCAGCTTGTGTAGCCAAACATCTCTGGTATGAACAGAATTCCTATATTCCCCTACGTTCTCCTTGTGGGCATCTCTTGAAGCAGTGGGTAAACCTCTAGTGCCACACTTAATGGTCAGTCTCTCTCATAAATATTCAACAGCTCTTCCTGGCTATTAGCATGCAGTTTTTCCCTGTTTTGAGAGGGAACACCTCGATCTCAAACTTACATGAGCCGAATGGAAAGCAGTGGAGGACACCTCTTCATCAATACTTCACTACTCTAATTCAACCGAGCTCTCAGTGTTTACATTGTGTTTTGACCTGCTTCTTTCCATTAGCGTAAGAGTGTATGATTATGATGAATGAGGAAGACACTAGGCAGTCCGCAACTGATGATCAAAGCAGTCTGTCCGCACAAAGCTTTTATTCACTACAATGAGAAAATGGAAGGAAAGAAGCTGCTTCTTCGATTTATTTTTTTCTTCCACTTACGTCAGTGTTTTTTGAGAGCCAGAAGGTCTCTGGGTCTAAATCACCGCTAAAACACACAGAGAAGGAAAGGTCACAATATCAACATACTGGTGTGCTGATAAACAACACAGTCATATCATCAAAATTGATCAAAAATCAACCAGTTTCTAGTAACTAGCATTTTTGATGTTTAACATACATTTTGAGTGGGATTTCTGACCAATCAGATTTTTTTATTCAGAGTGAAGAAAGCCAAGTAATCTACTAAATCAACCACTCAACCAATCAATGGTGGTTACAGCTGGTTAAATTTACATGGGTTTCCTCTTAGAAGATACTGCTTTATTAAATCATGCTTATTTTGGATGCAATATTACTCCATTCTGTGTATCACATATGTTTTTCCACACTTTTCCAGTTGATGTTTTGCTCATGTGCTGTACAGACCAAATTACACAAATTTCTGTAATTATTAAAGTAAACGCAACGTCAAATCTCAAATGGCACATGAGAGTGGCAATCAAACCCAGAATAACATCTAAAAATAATGAAGCTTAATGGAATACTTCAAAATCACCAGAGCAACGCTTTGAGCAAGAGATATTTCCTTAATGAGTATGGGCTGTCTGAGAACAATTCCAACTCCAAAATCTTCCACAAAAACTAAAAATAAAATCCATGTAAAGTAAAACAAAGTTGAATAAAACTAGCTAAACAAACTAAAGAAACTAACTGGATCTAATTACTGTATAAAGAAAAATCCAGTTTTCCAAAAGGTAAGCAGAAGCTTGCACCTGCAACACACATACACACCATCTATCTCTGCCTCTACTCTGCCACTTGTATCGTTAAAGAGCTAATATGGGACCTCCCGGTAGATGTTAGGCCTAAAACAGAAATAAAAACCCCAATAAAGTCTGGTTCCTAACTTCATCAACTCCTAATGATGCTGCAGGTGTCAGGCCTGATAGATTACTGGGTGTCTTCTGCAGGTTAGGGACTCGCGGGAAGAAGATGGCTTATCATAGGTACCTCATTAGCCAGAATCAGGTCAGCGGGACTCCATCCAGATCAGACAGCACACACACTTCTCTCATGTCCATAGGCGAAGTGTTAAAAACTAATCACACTTTAGAGCAGGAGCTCCAATCTCACCTGCAGTGTGAGCGACAGAAGGACAGTGTCCTAGATGTAGAATGTAGAGCAGACCTGAGGCGCTAAACAACTTCCCAGTGCTACTCCAAATCTGAATTAAGTGTTTCAGTTCATCTAACTAGTGCAAACATCAGTAAATTCCATATAAAAAGCCTATAGTAACTTTAAACTAATTTTTTTTCCCAACATTGTTAATGTTGACTGTCAATTTTTTAATCCAAAGCCCTCCAAAAATTGACTAATCAAAAAGAAAATTGATATATGATAAAATATATAATAAACAAGGAAAAAACTATTTAATAGTAATACAATTTATATTTATTTAATGGATATATAAAATTCTGCTCCATCTATATCCTATCCATCATCCCGTGTGAACCTTTTTCTATAAAAAAAAAAAGTTTTTTAAATAAATAAATCCTATATATATATAACCATAAAAGAAAACATATTTAATAAAATTTCATAAGCATTTATTTCATCATATTACATGAAATCCTTCCCCATCATTATGTTGAATGCCAAAAGCCCCCCAAAAGTCTATTTCATTAAGCAGTTCATTCACAGTTCCTTGTCTTAAAATACATTTGTATGTTGTGTTAAGATATTAATGATGATAAAAAAAAACAAAACAAATTAGCCGGCATATTAGGTCTATTCCACAATAGGTTGGATTTCTTATTCAATATTAATTACATGATAACAATTAATATTAATGGACCCGATAATAACTGTCAATTGTGTTCCCTCCACTTTACTGAACATTCCTACTCCCCTGCAGAACTACCCAAATCTCTGCATATAAATAACCCACAGAACATATAAAAACAACATCGGCTTTGAGCACAGCAAGAAAACCAGCGTGGAGAATCTCATCTCACTGCTGATGGTCTTGAACTTTCAGCCTTGCAGAAGACAGCGGAAGTGGTAGGAATGAACCACGTCTTACCTTTTTCTGATCCTCCAGCTTTTGACTCGTGGACTTCTTTACATGCTTGCTGGTTTCAGCCGGTACATCCATCCCGGGTGAGAGCAGTAATATCTCCAAGAGAGACCGAGTGAGAAAGAGAAAGACAGAGAGAAAGGAGCTACAAGCCAAACGTGTGGGAGAAAGGGAGGGGGCTACAGGCAGCCAGATTATTCCTTTGCCTGGGTCACATCTTCTCTCGGGCTGAGGTGGGCCTTTCTGGAAGAACAGGAGATGGAAAATGAAGAGGACCGGAGATGCACCTGAAACTACCAAGACCACGTCAGCAGGATAAGGAGACCAGCATCCTCTCCTCACATGAAAACATCCATTCAGAAGTTTGTCATTTCCAGCCAGTAGATCCCAGTGTGTGTATTCTGGTAGTCCACCTCAGTGATGCATCCCTGGTCATCAAATCTGGAAAAAAGATGCATCTTATCAGACTCAGAACAGATATGAAGAAGATCTCATAAAACATTTTTGCATATTTTGCAAATGTTGAAATCTTTGCATATGCATGATGTTTTACCTCTTGCAATAATCCTTCCTCAACATGTTTTTTTTTAGTTATGAGCTGCATGGGAAACCAAACCCAACACTGTGCCATTCATGTGACCCACTACCAGCACTAAGTGCATCACGACCTGCTGATGTGCAGCGTAGATCAATTTTCAGTGGGTCACACATAGCCTACGGTTTGTTCTGCTGCTTGCTTTGTTTTTAGAACACTATTTGTTATAAGTAAGTCAGCATTATCAATGCTTGATGTTTTCAACCCAGAAATTCCACACATAACCCAGCAATTTCACAACAACCATGAATCCCAAAAAGACAATAATTAAAGGACAATATGCACTCAAGTAATCAATACACAACTTATAAATGACAACACAGTTTAAATAGTAAAACAATACAGACTAAGCAATGCATCAGATTAGTTCATACCATTTCATTCATCCATCAGAAACTACATAATGTTTATGGCACAGTGATTAAAGGGTCAGTGACATATAAGAGTTTTCAAGATAAAGTTAGAAGTAAACCTTTAAAAACTGTTTTGTTTTGTTTTTCTTTTTTATTGTTTGCTTTTAGTCTTGCCTGTTTTTTTTTTTTTGCTGTTGTTTTTGTTTTTGTTTTGTTTTGGTTTATGTACAGGTGCATCTCAATAAATTAGAATGCCATGGAACATTTATTTTATTTCAGTAATTCAACTCAAATTGTGAAACTCATGTGTTAAATATATTCAATGCGCACAGACTGAAGTAGTTTAAGTCTTTGGTTCTTTTAACTGTGATGATTTGGCTCACATGTAACAAAAACTCACCAAATTTACAATCTCAACAAATTAGAATATGGTGACATGCCAATCAGCTTATCAACTCAAAATCACCTGCAAAGGTTTCCTGAGCCTTCAAAAATGTCTCTCAGTTTGGTTCACTAGGCTACACAATCATGGGAAAGACTACTGATCTGTCAGTTGTCCAGAAGACAATCGAGACCCTTCACAAGGAAGGTAAGCCACAAACATTGCCAAAGAAGCTGGCTGTTCACAGAGTGCTGTATCCAAGCATGTTAACAGAAAATTGAAATGGAAGGAAAAAGTGTGGAAGAAAAAGATGCACAACCAACCCAGAGAACCGCAGCCTTATGAGGATTGTCAAGCAAAATCGATTCAAGAATTTGAGTGAACTTCACAAGGAATGGACTGAGGCTGGGGTCAAGGCATCAAGAGCCACCACACACAGAAGTGTGAAGGAATTTGCTGAACCACAGGCAACATCAGAGGCATCTTGCCTGGGCTAAGGAGAAAAAAACTGGACTTTTACCCAGTGGTCCAAAGTCCTCTATTCAGATGATAGCAAGTTTTGTATTTCATTTGGAAACCAAGGTCCTAGAGTCTGGAGGAAGGGTGGAGAAGCTCATAGTCCAAGTTGCTTGAAGTCCAGTGTTAAGTTTCCACAGTCCGTGATGATTTGGGGTGCAATGTCATCTGCTGGTGTTGGTCCATTGTGTTTTTTGAAAACCAAAGTCACTGCACCCGTTTACCAAGAAAGTTGGAGCACTTCATGCTTCCTTCTGCTGACCATCTTTTTGAAGATGCAGAAGTTGGTTAAATGACCATGGTGTTGGTGTGCTTGAATGGCCAGCAAACTCACCAGACCTGAACCCCAGAGAGAATCTATGGGCTATTGTCAAGAGGAAAATGAGAAACAAGAGACCGAAAAATGCAGATGAGCTTAAGGCCACTGTCAAAGAAACCTGGGCTTCCATACCACCTCAGCAGAGCCACAAACTGATCACCTCCATGCCACGCCGAATTGAAGCAGTCAATAAAGCAAAAAGAGCCCCTACCAAGTATTGAGTACATGTACAGTAAATGAACATACTTTCCAGAAGGCCAACAATTCACTGAAAATGTTTTTTCTTTTTTTATTGGCCTTATGAAGTATTTTAATTTGTTGAGAGTGAATTTGCGGGTTTTTGTTAAATGTGAGCCAAATTCATAACAATTAAAAGAACCAAAGACTTAAACTACTTCAGCCTGTGTGCACTGAATTTTTTGAATACATCAGTTTGACAATTTGAGCTGAATTACTGAAATAAATGAACTTTTCCATGACATTGTAATTTACTGAAATGCAACTGCAAACATTAAAAAAAATGTTTGTTTTGTTTTTCATTTGTCTTATTTGCTTTTTGTCTTGCCTGTCTTTTATTTGGCATTTTGTTTTGCTTTTTGTTTCGGTATTTAGTTTATGTTTTTTGTTGCTTTTTTGGAATTTGGTTTATGTTTAATTTTGCTTTTTGTTTTCTGTATGTTAGTTGCTGGATTTTAGTATGTTAGTGAGGCTTGCTCAACTCACTGTGTGCAAGAACTGCCTTTTCAATGTTTCATGTAATTGATTCTAATAAGAAATGTAAATGTAGCATTTTAATTGCAGGAACAGCCACCCTCTTCGGCAGAGCATCTTTTGCAGTCCCAGCATCCCAAATGTGAAGTCGCTTCACCAAAATACCTAGCGCTCACTAAGTCAATATCCCTTGAGGTGTTTTGCGCAAAGAGTGAAGGGAGGCAGTTTATCTGCATATCAAAGTGAGTTTTGCTACTAGTGTTCTTCTCCATATAAGAATAAACACGTTTGTTCTTTGGCACGTGATTGTTTTCACTCTTCGTCTCCACAAACCGCTAAAGAAAGGAAGGATTGAGTCATCCTGAGGTTGTAAGAGGCATTCTGGGAAGAGACCAAGCTCTGAGCAATTACCACAGGATCGATGGCTGGCCTTGTCTGCCCTTTTGGCAGACTTCAAAACATTAGCCTGTCAAAGGGTGTTTGACTTGCAAGATGTTAGAAGTTCATGGACACCACTATAAAGCAAAATGACACGGAGAGACACTTTGGCTCGTGATTCCCAATTTTCATCTTTAGGACTGAGATATACTAGGTTTTGAATTTCATTAATAATAGTTCTTAAACCTCAGAATCCATTGACTTGTGGCTATTTATGTAAAAGCGTACATTTAACCACCCTCTCCCCGCCAAACATTGTTTTTCTCTTGTCTAGATGTGTCTTACATCTGATTCTGGGCAACTTGTATTTTTTACGTACCATATATATATATATATATATAATTGACTATATATATATATATATATATATATATATATATATATATATATATTTTTTTTTTTTTTTTTTTTTTTTTTTTTTTTTAATTGACCACTACATCTAGACACACACTAAGAAAATTAGACTGATCAGTCCAGGGTGAGTATCCTCAATTCTGTGAATTCTTTTGAGCAATGACTCAACTGAATATTTTAAGGTTCATTTAAAATGAACCGATTTAATTCCCAACGATTTTCCTTTATACCACAATGTAACATGTGGTTATCACTATTGTCAAAACTGGAATACATAAAGGTAATTAAGAAGTAATTTTTGTCAGCTACGACTGTCCCGAATACAGATGGAAAGAACCATCTTGAGGAATTCATTGTGGGATAGTATTGTTATTATGTTATTGTTATTTTTCTTAGAACTAGAAAAATAGGCCCAGGGTCTCACAGGATTTGCAAAACAATAGCTTGACTGAATCTACAAATGCACATAAATCTACATGCTGCATCTGCCTTACAAGACACTAAACACGTAGCATCACTCGATGGCTCCTCTGAAGAGCTATCATCACCTGCATTATTCATTAGGTCTAATTTCCCTTATTTTCACAAAAATAAATATTCACATGTTCCTGCAAAGGATTGAAACACATATCTCCATGGTCTCTCTTATATAAACTTGATTTGGCTGTTCATTTTACAGCATTTACTTGAATAATTTAGAGTACCTCTGTCAGTAAGGACAGTAAGTTATTTTTCAAATGCACATGTGATATGAAGCCTTCCTGTCAACACGAATAGATAAATGCACTCGTGATGACGGAAATACTCCTCCTTGTCTGTCAGCTATATTACCATGTTGGGATCTTTCTGTACAAAATGTATGTGCCCTTGTAATGGATAAGCTGGCTATCTGCCTATCGCTGGAGGCATTAATGAGAAGCCAAGCATAGTAATTATACAGAATTTTGTAGACCGAAACATTGTGATTAGAAAAATCGGCAGAAATATAAAGCAAATGAAGCAGGTATATGTGGACAACCTCACTAATATATATCCGCTACACTTGAGAACAGAAGCCTGTTATTAAACCAACAGAGTGAAAATAAATCACATTTGCTATCTGAATAACAATGTACTAATTCAAACAGATCAGACAGTTACATGTTTAATTTAATTCTTTCATTGGGTCGTAAGTATATTATTTAAACAAACCAGATCTACTTAGGAAAAATGCACAAATCACAATTTATAATTTTTTCCTAAAGCAAAACAAAGCAATAAAGCTTCGATTTATAATAAAATATTGTTCTAAATTTTGATTGGATTAGCCATATCTGAATTTGACACATTTTATTGTGCAAAGGATTGTATTAGATTTTTTTGTAATGTAAAGTGAGCATTTAATGAAACTTTAATGACAAGAAAAACAAGGATGGATGGAATTTTATAAAAAAATAAAAAAAAGATTTTTTAAATGTACTTGCGGAAAAAGTACTAAGAAGTCTTCCTGATGACTCATGAAAACAAGAATATATTTGTGTCAATCACCTGAAATTGGTTCTGTTTGTGTTTCATGAATGAGATGCAATGGGCGCAGGATATTAATAATACCGCCATTAAAATGATTGTTAATGTGAAGTCAGTATTATTAGTCAGAGTATTGATGAGTTGAAGTCTCTTTCTCTGCCCTTTTACTGACATTTGATATTCATTGAGCATTCACAGTCAGTGAGCTAGAGTACATCCAATAAAATATGATTCATTGGCTTGGCCTCTGTGCTGGCAATTTAATTTGATGTAAAGATGTAAATGTCTATGGTGGACTTCCACTGATTTCCTCAGGGAGAAAGGATCACAGCATGGAAATGTCCCCTGTACTGTCTCATAACAGATCAGAGGTCAGTGGCATTGAAAACACCCAACAGATCATAGAGGCCTCTGAGGGCATCCCATAATACATAAGGCAACAGGCATTGCAACATGAAAACAAGACATTATTATATACATTTTGTATTATCCGGTACTTTTTAGGTGGTTAATCTATAATAATAATAATGAAAATCAAGTAATATAAAAATTAAGATTCACCCTCAAATTTGGTTGGAAATTGACTAGCAATTAAACCGCAGAGCTGTGGATGCTAAAAAGACTGTGATAAGATTGCACACACTAATAGTCTGCCCAACCCGGCATGTGTCCATCAGGGATCAACCGATAGCAGTGAAACCTCAGACAGACAATGATTAAAACATAATAAACGTGTAATTACCAGCCAAGCTTTCATACCTGTCCTCCCTGCACTCGCAAAAACAAAAGATTAGTTTTATTTCGCTAGCAATAAATTGATTTCACTGCTTTCCCGAGAGTGATTTATTCCCCATTCCCAGTTTATAGAGGGAAATCTGCAGAGAGAGCGGTCTTGAACGAGGCACATTTCAGAGATAAACGGGAGGAGCTGTAACATCACTCTAAATGCATGCCAAGCAACATGCTTTAAATAAAACTGGAAGGGCTATTGAAACCCCCATACGACATAAACGTGTCAGATTTGCTTGTGTCTGTGCCAACTGCTTGCATCAGCATTACTGAGAACAAATGCAGCGAACTCAGATTCATTCATTCATTTGTTCAGTCCTTTTATATGAATCAATTATTGATTCAAAGTGCATTGGCTGATGCTTTTAAATATTTATTATAAATATTATAAAAATACTGATCTGGTATGTCACCTCTCTCTATGACTTCCAGCTCATGAAGCTGTGAAGGGATAGTACTACCTAAGCTGCATGAAATAATATCTGGCATTTAGTGTCTTGATCTATGAAAAAATACAAATGACAATTCTTCAAAAGAGAGGAAGATTAATTGTGAAAAACTACTTAAATTTCAGTCCGATTCTCAGATAAAGCTAACATTGATGACATTGTGAGACTAAGCAGGCAAGTCATACAGAGCGTTTCTGGCAGCTTTTGGAGCTTGACAGCCCACATCTCTTCAGGGTCATCATTAACTAAAAAAATAAATAAATACATAATATATGCATGCTGAACAGTCAAATTTGTACAACTAAACAACTAAACTTCTTAAAAATTAGAAAATATTGCTTTGGCAACTAACTGAATAAAATAAAATAAAATAAAATTTGAACTACAAAAATCTAAATAATATTAAATTGAACAAAAAAAAAAATCAAAATATCAATAACTAATTAAAATGACAAAAGCATGTAACAAAAATGCTATGTAAATATATAAAAATGCTATATGCTATATAAATATATAAAAATTATATTTATATAGCATATGCTATATGCTATATATATATATACATATATATATATATATATGTATATATATATATATAGCATATAGCATATGCTATATAAATATAATTTTTATATATTTATATAGCATATAGCATTTTTATATATTTACATAGCATTTTTGTTACATGCTTATATATATATATATATATATATATATATATATATATATATATATATATATATATATATATATATATTAGGGGTGTAACGGTACCGGACCGTTTGAACCGAATGACCGAATGCAACATTTTGTTTGCGGAACATATACATTTTCGTGTTTCCAAACGAACATATTAAGTGGCGGAAGTCTTCGCGTTCAGCGCAAATCCCGCCCTGCAGCTGATTCTAAGGCTGGTGACACACTGGCTGCGTGGCGTGAGCGTGGCGTTTCTGCTGTTTGTCAGTTGCGTGACAGCTGATTCGCGTTTTCTGTGTCTTTACACACCATAATCGTGCCTGACGCGGCGCTGCTGCTGCTGTAGGTGACATAGAGGGAGGCCGCCGAGGCGCCGACAGAACAGGATCTTGTCTTCACTACAACAATATCTATACTTCATGTTGAGCATAAATATAAAGCCTACTGATAAAGGACACCGTCAACAGTATTAACGGTGTTTGACAGGTGCAATATGCCAGTGTGTCACCGGCCTAAGGTTTTCAAAAGGCATCACGCGAGTGTGAACATCACTACAACTAGGAAAAAAACGATTGTAATTCAAACGCAGCTCCCATCGGTATTTAAACAGAACTTTGCTCTCTTATATATAAATAAATTAAACCTAAATGAAACAGCAGACAAGTTTTGGGATTTAAGAATCAATATTGACTTGTTAAAATCAAGATATATAAAACTAAGGGTTTCAAATTACGCTCTTGGGGACCAATGGTTAAAAAAAACATTGCATTTGTTTGGACCAAAATACCCATACCAAACTAATATACTTCTAAACCTCTAGAATATAAATAATAATATGTCGTATTTATCTCCTTAAACATCTTCTTTGGTGTTCCATGGAAGAAATTACATTTTGGGAATATGACGACAAAGAAAACATTTTTTTTTCACATGAACTATACATTCAAACTGTACATAAGTCAGTGCAAAGGTTATTTGACTGATTCCTATGTGTACGTATAAAACATTACACATAGGTAAAAGCTAAATTTAGATGTCAGTACCCACTGAATACAGGGGTTTTGTGGGGCCGTTTAATTGGACAACAACTCTCAAAGGAGTCTCTATGCGAGTCCCAACAGTGCCCATTTACTATTAAAGTTTCTCAGCAGCCTCGAGCCCCAGCTGAATTTACAATTCTGTTTACCAAGCCCTGAGTCCTCAGGCAGAAGCAGAGTGTCTTAAACTTTAGCCCATATACCTGCATGGCCTACTCCATACTAGAGCAAACAAAAAATATGGGATGGAACACACAAAAGGGATCATAAAACAAACAGTCGAACAAACGATCCGGTCAGTGGCAGCTTACGCAGTTACATAGTATCACTTCTGTTCAAATCATTCGTAGTGTGAAAACATTCCTCCCCTGATACAGTTCACTGGAGTCCTGAACGCAGTCTACACGTTTTGTCATTCTTCTGATGGGGTTGATTGGTTTGCTGCTGTTGTCACGGTAACAGAGGGAGAGGCTGGCAGGTGGAAGCGATGCAGGTACCAAGCATCTCTCTTTCTCTTTGAGATCTTGTACTGCTCTTAACAAATCTGAATATAACCAAGAGCTTTAAAAAAAAATCATAAACCAGAAATATGCAACAATTTTTCTAAATGTTCTTACAAAAAAAAGGTTCTAGTGTGGTACTGAACGATTGCCGTGTTAATACATCATGGAATTTTGGGATTGCGTGTAATACTTCAATAAAGATATACTTGGTATTATCACAGTACCACTTCTAAAAAAATCATGTTAATGCCTTTAATAAGAGTTGAAAAGCAAATTCTCAGATGTATAAATGTGTTATTTTAGTATTTTATGATCATGTTCATAAAAGGATGTGTACTTTTTCCGCAAAAAGGTTTGTAAAACTTATTTATTCACATTCTTTGCACTTCCAGTCTGCTTTGCAGCAGTGTTGTGGAAAGCCCTATATAAATAACATTTATTTGAATCAAGTGTTTTAGGTCTTCAATATTCTGTAAAAAAAAAACAGGCTAACTTGTTGTAACGCTATAAACCTTTGTATTCATCCGGAAGAAGGAGGCGGGAACCGGCGGACAATCAAAAACATTTTAATAACAAAATAAACACAAAACAGCGCACCAGCCCCTCACGGACGACTGGTGCGCATAAAATAAAACCCAAAACACAACTAAAAGCCCAGGCCTGGTCCTCTCTCGTCCTTCACTGTCGTCGCTCCAGTTTTATATCCTTCCATCTCCTCCATGGGCCTCGAGACCGGTGGGACGAACAGGTGTAGTTCATCTCCAATCACTCCCCCGGCCTCGCTCCCATGTCCCTCGGCCCCGCCCCACTCGTCACATACCCCCATCGCCCCTCGCAGGCCGGGGGGTACTCCCGAGACTGCGCTCTACTCCCCCCCCCCTCCCTCCGGGGGGGCCGCTCCCGGGGACCTGCGGGAACCTGGGGGTAGGACAGGCGAGGCGAGAGAAAAGGAGATGGAAGGAGGAGCGACAGAGACGAGAGAGGGGAGAGAGGAAAAAAAAAAAAAAAAAAAATTCCGGTTCCCAGACGCACCGCTGCTCGGCCCTCCACCAGCTGGGTGATCTCCTCCGCGGTGCCTGGCGGTGGCACTGGACGGCCCTCGGCGGACGGCCCGACACTCCTCCGCCGCCCGGTGGACGGCGACGGCTCCTCCGGTTTTGGGCAGCCGGCAGGAGTCCCCCGTTCCCTGCTCCTCCCCGTTCCGGCGGAGGCAGCAGGCTCCGGCCACCTGGCGAACGGCGCCGACTCCTCCGCTCCCTCACGGACGGCAGCCGTCTCTCCACATCGTGGGCGGCCGGTAGCGAGCTCGCCCGTCCCCGGCAACTCGCTCCAGTCCACCGCCTCGAGCGTCCATGGCGGCACACTCCTCGCCAGCTCGATGGCACCGCGGATTCACCACAGCGGCGAGGGATCTTCAGCAGCGCGTCCCTCCTTCTCCCGGGCTTCGGCACCACTGTAACGCTATCAACCTTCATATTCATCCGGAAGAAGGAGGCGGGAACCGGCGGACAATCAACAACATTTTAATAAAACAAAATAAACACAAAACAGCGCACCAGCCCCTCACGGACGACTGGTGCGCATAAAATAAAAACCAAAACACAACTAAAAGCCCAGGCCTGGTCCTCTCTCGTCCTTCACTGTCGTCGCTCCAGTTTTATATCCTTCCATCTCCTCCATGGGCCCCGAGACCGGTGGGACGAACAGGTGTAGTTCATCTCCAATCACTCCACCGGCCTCGCTCCCATGTCCCTCGGCCCCGCCCCACTCGTCACACTTGTCATTTATGAAGATTACCCATACTATATCACATTTTAGAAATACTATTCATACTGTAGTTCCCTCTTCTTCTCTATTTCCTTATGTAGAAATGTGAAGCCTGCACTCGTTTCTTTGTTCTCTCCACCATTCTGTGGCACTCCCTTTCTCATTCAGAGAACAGAAGCAAGAAATATTCTATCTGAGCAACAGTCCCTGCCTCATTATTCAAGGCAGAGCAAGCACAGCTAGACATAAAACACCTTTATTCACTCATTCGTTTCAATGGATTTCAAAATTAGAAGCCAATTATACTAAGATTACATTAATACCAAACCACACAACTGCCTTCTCCATTCAGTTCCTGAGCTGCTAATCTGGAGAACAGAGTAATCTAGTGAGATTATAGAGGGATTACAGTAAAATCCCATTATGGCAAGCTGTCAGAACCACAGACACGGAACAAATCATAACATGAAATCTCAGTTTTGAGCGTATAGTGTTAATATATAAAATCCCATGATCAAATCCCATAGAGGGCTTTCTCGTGTTCTCTTTCCTATTTCCCAACATCAGGGTGTCAGTGCCAAGCTCAAGCACACAAGACACAATTTTTCCTGTTCATTTAAAATAAATATATTATAAATATATATATAAATTCAGATTAATTAAGAATATTTTGAACAATTAAGACTTTGTAATATTTTTTAAAAAGGTCTCTTATATTCACCAACGCTACATTTTTTATATTAAAAAACAGTAATATTGTCAAAATAACTGTTTTCTATTTTAATATATTTTAAAATGTAATTTATTCCTTTGATGGAAAAGCTGAATTTTCAAGTTATATTATAAAAAGTTTTAAGTTCCAAAATTAACTTGGATGAATCTAATGGAAAAATTAGAACATTGCATAAAACATTTGCTAAACTGTTCCATCTCCAGTTATTCACATTAACCCTTTCAAGACAAAAACCACTTCAAGTGAGCGTAAAAATTTGTTTGCGATTTAAGGGATATATATATTTTTTTTATCTGCCGTTTATCTGGTTTCCATCAATTATTTCTGATGCAATACTTCGAAATGTGCATTAAAACAGAGTGATGGAAACAGCCAGCACATTATCCTATTTTTACTCAAATAAGTGTCTCCTTGGTGAGCATAAGACACTACTAAGTTACATCGTCATTCAACTCTCAAGCTACGAAAACCAGCACCACTTGAAAAGCACCCCAAGCAGTGAGGTCAGATTTGAGACGGCTCAGTGGTGATTTCCATCCTTATATCTTCTTCACCATGAGCATCTCTTATTCATACGCCCTCTCTGCATAAAATCGTTTTTATTACATGGCGTAGCACTGAGGTGTAATTGCCGGCATGATATACAGCTTCCCTCCGTGCTCAGCTCAATTTTTGTTGCATTTTAGATGCTCTTCGTTTCCATGGTCTCCTTAATAAAACAACTTCTTCTGTCCAATAATGGGGTCCAAATCTCATTTCTACACACATCCTTGGCCCCAGGGGTATTACACTATGCAACAGCCTGTGACCAGAGCACACACACACACACACACACATGAACATTCTTCCTGTCAATCCCCCACTGTTTGCTCCTGGTCATGGGTATTTATTGAACAGTGTGAGCCTTCCCAAATCACATAAATGTCTCAAAATGACAGATAAACGGCAGACTGAAATGCAGGCATGTTTCGGGTGCAGATTGTAGAAGCCATCTTCTTATTTTACTCATCAGACCTGTAGGGGAGCACCGGCACTGTTTGCTAAACCACAACTACCTGAGAAGGTAATGGGAGGGAAAATTGCAACATGTAACATAATCAAAGCTAGATGAGAGCGGTGTGCATTTTCACAGCTCCGTGGTGATGATTAACTGAAAAAGTATTGTGAGTGGACTGTGCTGAGAATCTTCAATGCCTTCTGAAATCCATCTACAGCAGAGTAAACAAACACCATCTCACACTTTACACACTCAACTGTAAAATGAAATCACTTAAAGTGTCTTGAGTCATGAAAGCACCGCTGCACACATTCAAGAATTCGGTTGCATTTAATGAAACGGGCAGCTGGGTGATCTGTGAAGCTGAGTAGATTAAACACATTAGTCATTATCAAGATGGAAGTCATGAGTACATTAAAGGGGCCATATGATGCGATTAAAATTTTTCCCTTCTCTTTGGAGTGTTACAAGCTCTTGGTGCATAAAGAAGATCTGTAAAGTTGCAAAGACTAAAGTCTCAATTCCAAAGAGATATTCTTTATAAAAGTCAAGAGTAAACCACTCCTACCTAAAACAGCTCATTCTAACACGCCCCCACATGTCTACATCGCAATGTGGGAAGATTTGCATAAAACCACCCAAATGTTCACGCAAAAAAGAAGGCATGACTTTTATTCTCGCTGTTGACGCCCGGAGCCATGCTGTGGAGACACTGTTTAGTTTTGAAAGCGAAAACTACAAAATTTGCCACTGATGATTCAAACGTGAGTTTTGAGCAGTGTAGAGTCGCGCTTGTTGTTTTTATATGATCACAAATGCAGACATGGTTTTTATGTTTACGTGGCCAGATACGCAACGTAACACATAAAAAGAACAGTACAAGTCTTTATACTCAGTAATTATGTCCCCACTAGATGCAACAAATGCCTCAATTGTAATGGGTTTTATTGGATTGTTTTTTTTTTTTTTCATTGTGCCGGGACACTCAGAATCACAGTATGTTAAGGTTAAACACATAATTTTGGTGTCTTTGGAAAGAAGACACTTTGGGCTTTTCTTTTTATCAACCAGAGTTGATAATGCTCAAAAATATTAAAAGTTATAGACACTGAAGTGCCTTGAAAAAAAATTGTACCACACTGATTTTAATTTTATTTTTATTTGATATAAAAATACATGAAATCAGTCTTGGAGCAATCTAAAAAAAAATTATGGGTTGAAAGTCACATGTCTCATGAGTTTCTATTTCAAATTAATTTCCTCTAGCCATTTTTCTGAGACTATGTATAGTACTCCCCACCCCCAAAAATATCAAAAATATTTACTGTACTGAAGGGTTCTACAAACTATTTTAGTCATTAAACATACCACTGCATAGTTTTTCAATTATAAAACAATAGACAGAATCTTAGACATCATAAAAATAAATAAGAAAAATAAAAAATATATTTAACTATGTATGCCAGTTACAGTACATCCTGAGATTGCTAGAAATGCAGCATTTACAATGAATTCTGGTCATATAGTCAATTATCATGTGCTGATGTGCTGATGGCCAGTTAAAGAGATGGTAATCATAGAGATGCGCCATAAAGTCAATAATCACACTCTATTCATATAGACGGCGTTCACATTGATAGCTGTGATTACACAGTAGTAGCGAGCTGATTTGCACTCAAACAGATGGTAATCATGCAGATACATCCACATTCCCCATAAAACACACTCACACATATATGAAAAATGTTGAAATATAAAACAAATAGAGAAAAAGGCGATCGCTATAAGTTCCGCCTCCATCAGCTGACAGGTGCGTCACAGCGCCGTCATGAGCCTTCACGAGAGAACGCCAGAATTCAAATAAACAATCTTCCGCCTATCTTTCACTTTTTTGTGGTTCGTCTTATTCTGTTTGTGACACTGTACACTACAAAACCATGGTGTTTTTTTACTACCAAGACACAGTTTTCTGAGCGTGAGTGATTCCATATCGGACACAAACAATACTGTCCCTGAAGTACTGAAACGTAAACAAAGGAATTATCATCCATATTACAACTGTTATTGATTATTAATCATCCTAAACCTCAGATTCAATCCACAGCAGAGCCATTGACCCATAAGAGGCAAAGGGTTGTCGGCATGTGGATTAGCAGCATTCCTGTGTGATCTGGACTGGGGACCTGAGCCGTGGAAAAAATGCAGGTAGGATATTAGGTGAGCATGGATCTGTCAGCTTGGCAGAATTCTATTATCCCGACCGTGATAAACTGCCACCAGCAGGACCCCTCCTTTTCCCTCTCTCTCTCCCTCTCTCTCTATCTATCCCCCCATCCTCAGAGGTGATCCATCATGCAACGGCGCTGATCCAGTGTCCCACGCAGGTGAATTACCCAGCGATCATGGCCCGCTCAACCACACGCTCCAACATACCGCAAACCATTACTGACCTGAAAGATTTTCATCAGCTGCTTACTACCGCAACAATTAAATGAGAGAAGCAGAAAGACAGATATGAAAGAGCGTATAGGTAAGATGCTGGAAACAAAGCAGCATATGCACAGGGAGTGGCAGATGCCAGGCAGCTGTGCTTTCTGACTTTCTCAGAAGGTCCTCTAAGGAGACAAAGTAGCATGGCATGTACAGTACAATGCACAATGCACACCTTATGTTGTGTGGAACATATGTTCATGAAGAGCAGGAGATAAAGCCATTCAAACTCTCCTTCATCGTTATATCCTCATTTATCAACATTAGGCAAAAGAATGCAAAAAATAAATAAAAAAACTGCACCATAAATCTGCTGTGACTGAGGATGTGCAACCTAGCTATGACGAATCAATAAATTTTTACACTGTTTTTGAGCAAAATGTTATTTATATTAATATAATAATCTATTAACATAATAGATTTACCTTCATACAAGGTTACAAATTTTTTATAACATACACATTTTATAATTTTATATACCTAAACGTCTAGTATGTTTTGCAACGTTGCAAATTAATCTTGAGTTTAAAACACTTTTAATTAACAGTTTGACTGATTTGTGAAAATGATTCCAACTTACAAACTCAAGGCATTTTTTGTGAATGTTTAAATTACAAACACTTTTACAAAATCAGCATAAAACTCTTAAAGTCAGCATGAAATAAAAAAATCAATTTCTTAAATTCTAACAATTCTAAAATTCGAAATCTATTTTTAAAAGCAAGTTATTTATATTCAGTTTTAAACGATTCTTCAGTGCATATGTTTATCGATTTATTTATTTTACCTTGTAACTTTTAAATTAAAATATCATAACTCGACCTTCTGGTGAAACAGCCTGCTTTTCTCTGGTGACGTATGCTGAACTCATCCAATCATTTTGGATCAATCAGTCAGCTCGCTTTCAGATCTGCCTCCATTCAATCAATAACTGGTGACCAACCAACTCTCCGCCCTACGATTTTTCCGATAATCTGTTTCACTTGGATATATATCACAAAACAGAAGAAAAGATCTGATGCTTTTTCCTTTTCATAGCAACTTTAACACTCTCATACTCAAGCACTGACAAAGAAGGATCACCAAAACTAAAGAAAATAAATAGTCTTTAGAAACCGTCATTGAAAATAATATTAATAGTGCATTGCAATTAGCTTAAATTCTTTTAATTTTTACAGTGAATATTCAATATCAACCAGTCCTAGCTGGGACCTCGCATGCAGAGAGACCAACAGGTAGAGTTTCATATAGAAACACCAGATGCATGTCTTACCTTCCCATCCCCCAATGTGTCTACAGCATCCCTCCCTGCAGGAGGCCCACATGGAGAGCCAGGTAGTACTACAACAAGTGCCATAGTGCCTAAATGTGATGGAAAATCCACTTGGTCCTTGTTGACCCCTCTTTTAGAGCCCCCGCCTATATGCAGCAGACTCTAAGAACAGACAGCTCACTCCATGCACGAAAAGGGCCACACGATCACAATCCAAGGGTGTGTGCCGCCCTTCATGTTTCCAACCAATCCAGGAGTGAGAGAGAGAAAGAGAGAAAGCTGCTCAGCCTCCCTTTCCCAACCCCCTTCCCCATCCCAGCTACTCTCTGGTGCTGAAGCAGAGATTGCGTTGCAGTGATGAAATTTTAATGCTTCTTTTAAGAAGAATAATGAACAGGCTGGTCCCCAGGGGTCAAGATCTCTGTACTACACAATCCTACATGTGAGCGCACATACATTGACATACACAGTCGAATGCACAGGTGGACCTCCGACACAAAGAACGCATAAAACAAACACATTCTAACACACTTACACACAAGCTCGTAACTCCAAACATCAAACACTCTTCACGACAGCTCCCCCCCCTCCCTACTCGACAGCGTCGGGAGTGTGGCGCCAAACACGGATCCACCCACGATCAAATGCTCTCCAGACACCTTTGTACGCACACATGCGGCGTGGAACAAAGAGAAGGAATTCAACATTGATACTCTCATCCATGTCAAAGTGGATCACTGCTTTGATAACGGATATAGTCTATTTCTCTCCTCACTTTTCTTTCCCTCTGTTTATCACTTTCTCCCCCTCTTTCTGGCATAAATAAATAAAGAAATGGCAAACAGAGGGAGACAGCGTGGAACACCGTCAGCCATCTGCAGCCAGAGCCGATCGCAGCTACATTGATTGACTCATGAATCAAAATAAACTGGTGCTTGGTTACTTACTATGTACATACATTAGGAGAAAATGATTTCCTCTGGCACAAACGCAAGCAAACATGAACTTTCATCAATATTTTCAGCTCATTTATGGTGGTTTCCAGGCTTTGCCTGCTCTGACAAATACAAGGCTTAAGGATCTAAAGACTGTTTGTCTGCTTTTAATAAAATATCTGAACTCAGAAGCTGATAAGCTAATGCTTGAGAATATTGACTGAACAGGTGCTTGGAACAGAAGGTCTAGCGCAGTAGTGGTTTGGTTAGCCATCTTGCTAAGTGTTTTTTGTCATCTAAAGCCACTTCCAACAGACTTAGCATCGAGATTGTTAACTATAAAGATAGCCACCATGATAACTATATTTGCATCCACACCATCACACAATACGATTCTGTTTATAATAAACATTCACCGCAGCTGTGCTTCTGTCTTGAGTTATTCAAAGCAGGATGGATTCTGATCGGCTATACAGTAATTATCATTCATTTTAATTAATTAATTAAATTTGATTAAATAAATAATAAATTAACAATTTTATTGTACATGAAAATGAGAAATAGATAAAAGTTTCCGTTTATTTTATTTTTACTAAAAGTTTTAAAATGTAGTGTGTTTTTACTTTTTTATTGCATATGTATGTGTGCCTGAGTTAAAATTATTTTTTACTGTTTACAAAGCCTAGAGCTGTCATAGAGAAGAGTTACACATTTTAGTGATATCTGTCAGTGTAGTTGGAAAAAAAAGAAAAACATTTACAGCAGCTTTAAGCCGGCTGTCTGTGAAAAACATACCTTTCAGAAGTGTCATCATTGCTTTTTTTTTCTGACTGCGAGTGTGAGTTTTTTCAGTTAGCTTCAAAAAAATATGCAACATAACAGAAACACAGCCATTCCTCAAACATGACTGAAATATGATATGAAAAATGACCCAATGAAATTTCTGCGAGCACCTTACACAAACACAGACAGTTGAAACTATTGCAAAGAATCAACAAAAGCCTGGGCTTGCTGAAAGAGAATGATTTATGAGCAAAAAAATAAAACATTTCTTTCAAAACTGAGAGGGTAGTTTGATGAATGAGTTTTTATATTTCAAAACATTTCACAATACATATTAAGTTGATTTAGTTCAAATCAAATTTGGTTCGGTAAAAACACATTTCCTCACTAAATACAATGTTTTTGTTTAATTAATTTATTTATTTTTACTTATGATGGCCCTTATGTATTTCTTCCCATCACTTATATTTCCACTAGGATGGATTCAGGAGCGCTGTGGAGCATATAGGCAATTTCAAGCCCAAAAATCAATTACCTGCAGCTCTGAAAGTTCTTTCCCTTGCTGAGAACAGACAAGGATCTTAATTTAAATATATGAGAGGAGACAAACAGCCTCTTCCTCCCTTATCCCCATCACGTCCTCTCTGACAGGTGGGTCTCAGGTGGGCATATGGATGACTATCGCTGACTAAATCCACAACAGCATGACTAAACTCCAGTAGAATTCCCCCGGCCCTCGAGGCATTGACACAACATGGAAAAACAGCTGCACTTACAGCACTAAGAGACACAGAGGCATTTAGATTGACTAGAAGAATTCTACTTGTTGAGTTTAGATGATTCCTCCTCATGTCACCACAACATCAATACTAACGAATGTAACACAGCAAAGGCAGTGGAAGACTGCTGGACATGTAAGGAACAGCCCAGAGGTGTGTTTAAATCATTTTACAAATATTGATTAGGAATGTCAATGAGTCATTAGATGTTTTCTTATTCTTATCCAAACAGAGATCATCACAGATGCACTTCTCAACTTCTGTGAGACCTCTTTTGTATTCCACCCCTTGTATTTGCAACATTCAGTGCTTTAGTAAATTACGTTTCCTAAAATGCTGGGGTGTATTAGAAGATAAGAGCTCAATAGCTTAGAGGAGTCTTTGAGAAGAGAAACTCTGAGATTAACAGGCTATCTGTGAAAATGCATAAATAAACAAACAAGGTCTTAATGTCACAAAACAAACGCAAAATGAATTTTATAGGATTACTGTAAATCACTACAAACTGAATTCCTTGCGGAAACAATCAGCATTATCTATGTTTTCAACACACAGTTCGAATGCACATTTTGAAGTGTTGCGTCAGAAACAAGTGAAGGAAACGGCAAATAAATAAAAATTGCAAAAAAAAAAAAAAAAAACAAGGTTTTTAGGCTCACTTGAGGTTGTTTGGGACTTTTGCGAAAAAAAGGTTTAATTTGAATAATAGGAGATATAAACACATTTGCCAAATATATTTGTCCATGTGCATCAAAAATTCATGTGACATTGCGCTATGGGATGGTGTAACCTGACTAACCATCGGACCGATCTTGTTGCACAGAATCTAAAATGTTGTTATGGTCAAATAATTTATTATATATGAAAATGATAATATTTAGTGGCTTCTCCCACTTTTCTTAGTGATATTTAGTGCTAGTTAATTAGGAAGTGTCGATTTAGTTCTCTTTAAGTTGTCGGATCGAAGTGGTGCTTAATAACAAATGTTTTATGCAAAATTCCATCTTTGCGCACATGTAACATTCACAACTTTGGATGGAAACTCAGCTATTGTTGGTCCCTATGTTGTATTTTTCACACTGGTCCCCAACATTTGATGTTTTCCAATTCATGCATTTGAATATTATTTGCCACATCCAACAAGAAGTTTAACTTAAATTCTAATTGGAATAGTAAGAGAAATATATTGAATTCTCCCACAAATTTCAACACAGGTAATGCATACTGGGAAATCAGGTGTTCTTCTAGTGTACTCCACAAACAATAATTTATGAAACATTATGAAATATATATTTTATCTACCCATTCATCCATCTATTTATATCTATCTATATTCATCTACACCCATTTATCTATATCCATTTTATTTTTTCTGATGGACAGCATAGCACACAGCTCCAATAACTAGTCCAGCAATGGCAGGCTAAAACAAACTATGGTTTCATGCTGTTTTAAAATTTAATTAAGGCTGTGGTGCAGAAGAGACAAAGCTTCTCCAATGGAGACATGCTAAACCACACATCCTCCACACAGCGTTAAAATTTCAGACATTTTACAACATGGTCTCAGATATACACAGCCTGTTGCTAAGAGAACTTCAGCTCTTGGTTTTATTTCAATCCAAATTTCCATTAGGACTCCAAACAGCATCAGCAGAGGGATTGATTTCCACAATTTTCTATTAACAACTTAATACTGATATGAGGTTTCAGAGACGAGAGAGAGAAGGAAGGTGTGAAATTAGCAAGTGCTTTATTAGGGAGTTAGCATGTGGCAGAACAAATAGCCATGCCACAGTGTGCGTTCACACACCAGTGATCTAAAGTGGGCCACAATGGGAGCAGCAGAGCAGTTTTCTTGGAAATCTGATTGGAGGATGCCCTGGCAGAGCTATTAGCTCTTCTCAAATAGTTAGGACAGTGAATTCAGCTCATAAATTTGAGGATAAATGTTGTTCATTGAGGTTTTAAAAGCTTAAAAACATTATTAGCTGAAAATCTTCCTATCCACTACATAGCTCTTACTGTAAAAGTCATTCTCTATTCAGTATATTTCAAACATGAAATAATTATTGTAGCCACAGTTAATACATTATAAACTTATCAATTCCTTTTTACACAATGGATTTTAAATTCAGTTATTATTTATGACAATATATAATATATAACTCACATTATGTATAATTATAATGCGTATACCTTTTAATAACACTCTATAAGCATTATACATAAAGGCTTTAATTAAAGTGTTACCAAATATTGTTAATGTAAATATAAAATCTATTATAATATTAACCATGTAAATATTGGTTAGCTATTTTCAAGTGACCCAATTAAGAAGCCTCAAAATTATTTTATGTGACGATTAATTTCCTGCTGATTCATGATATTTCTGTCATTTTATTATATAGATTCTATCATATGAGTTCTACTAACTAGCTAAGAAACAACAACAGACCAAGATACCATGCCAAATTAAACTCATTAAGTAAAAAATTTAAACTCCTCTTAAATCTGTCCTGAACTTAAACAAAAGCCACATAGAGCAGATGTTACTACACAGAGCCGTTGTTAACTGACAAGCTGCGCAAATCCACGTTCATTATCAGCTCCGTGTAGTAACATCTGCTTTATATGAATACACACACCTGATGGAATTTACCGCTGATTAGAGAACTGGCTTTACTGACAAGATGCGCATTAATCATCTGCCGATATATATCGTGCACCCCTAGTAATACTTAATTTTTAAATATATGCTACCTAAAGTCCTAAGCAAAGTTCTAAAATTTTCCTCTACAGTTTTAGTTAATGTGAACAAAATGATGTAAGTAGTCCCAACACAATTGGATAAAGAAAAGTTATTGGGATCTGGTCACAATTAACGGTCATTAAAAAAATAGAAAACCTTGGCAAAATGCTTAAAAGCAGCAAATTGGTTTGATAGAGAACCCACTCGTTCAGTATCTCTCAGAATCCCTACCTTGGGTTCCATACTGGCAGATGTCACAGGATACATGACTGGCATCAGAAACCCACCACTACTCATAGCAGACCTCATATTTTGAAACGCAAGAGATGAATGGATCAAGGGATGAAGATGGAGCAGGAATGAGATCAGACCACCAGTTCAGCCACGTGACTGCTATTGTATATTTCAGTGCTTCCTTCAAACTGACAGGCTTTCCACTCTGGCTCGGCTTGTGGAGTTTTATTGAATTAACTTGTTGTATGAGAGGGATTTAAGTCTGGTGGGATGACAAGCTGACATCTTTTTTGGTTGGGTACCAGCAGGGTTAATGCACATTCATGCTCTCGCACCTCCCTTAAGTGAATGCTCAGCCGTAAACGAGGCTCTCTGTAAAACTGGGTGGACCAGGAACTGAAAGGCCAATAGGGAGTTTATTTCTTCTGCATTGGCTGGATGAAGCTGGAGAAGCAGTAATTAATTGCATAATGGTATACGAGTATCAAATATGCATGACAGATATGCAAAGGACAAGGACTTTTTAACACTCATGCCTTTATAAACAAGACGCCAAGCCACGAGAGACACCAAGGCCTCCTTTTTTACATGATCATTATTCCCACCTGGGAATTTAGGAAGTCTCTTGATGAATAAATGAATGGGATGTTGGAGGGGAATAGCTCTCTTACCGTGAGTGCCACTGGATGACACCGAGCCAGGCAAAGTGGCGGCCCCAATATGACATACATCTTTATCGAATCCGGCATTGAAAAAGCTGGAAATCTGGACCTGGTCAATTTTAGTTTAGAATGGAAAATAGAAATGTGGCAGTGTAGTGTGGAGACTTTCAGGCCTAGATGGTAACGACAGTTGGCCGGATCCATTTACCAGTTTCTAGTAGATGCATCGCAGCAACGCTCCAACAGGCAATTTGCTGCAGGAGCCAATTAAGAGCTGTGGCTGAATTTGTAAAGATCACTTGAAATGTGAGGAATGTTTTTTTTTTTTCTCTCTCTCTTTTTTTTCTTAGTTAATTAGCTATATAATGGTGCAACAAGGAATTTGCAAAACATAATTTTAAGCTGTCATTTAATTTGATGACTTGTTCCTTAAAGGAGTAAAAGAGGCGCTGAAAAAGAAACAACGGATTTATATTGTGAAAATCTTTCTCTTGTAAAACACATTAAATAATGCTACATATAATGAGCTAATAGATGTCACATCAAAAGAATTTATTCACTATAAATAATTTAGGATGCCTCTAAAATACCTTCCGGAGGAAAAGCACTTGCCTTGCTCATCTCCCCGCACAAACAGAGCTTGTTTTGTTCGTTTGCTTAATAAACAACACCATTAGACCTTTGGCATGATGTGCTGATTCCAATTACCATCAGTGTAAAAGGCATAGTTCTCACAACAAAAAAAAAGAAAAGTTTGTAATTATTTACTCACCCTTAAGTCATTCCAAATCTGTAGGACTTGCTGTGGAACACAAAATAACATCATTTGAAGAATGTTGGTGATCTACATTTCTCAAAATATCCATCTAAATTCATTCTTTGGTAAGTCTCATAATTGTTGCCAATCGATTAGACTTCACTGTGTAAAATCACAAAGCAAGACACTTACAGAAAACATTTTTGAACATAAAAAAATCATTTTAGCATGATGTGGATAAAGCTTAATGAGCACTTCTATTTGAACAAACCTCTGTTCCACAAGGTCAAACAGCCTTTTCACATGTCAGTGATAAATATCCCCCATATAGGGCATTTATGCACCAGCCCCAGTGAGCGGTAAGAGGGGGGGAGATTGGATTTGAGAAGGAGGGTAGAGCGTGGAGACATAGGGGTCCCCTGGGTGTACTTAATCCACCGACGACAAGCAACAAGAGTATAATTACAGGGCAGAAACGTGAGAGGATACATGCTGCTGCCACATAAAATGACACATTTTGATGTATTCCATATGGCATCACCTTGGCAATCTGGCAAGATCAATTCTCGGCAAACTGGGACTCAGATTGGCCAGTTCCCTAAGGACCATGGTTCTAAATATAGCTGGGCATAAACACAACTAGGGCGGTTTAATTAATTGAGGGTGATGAAACACCTAATTGATACTAGATTGATAACAAACAAAATCAGCGACATGTTAGTACAGCTAGGCTTAATTTGTAACATAGGTGAATACAGGACTTCTACCCATCTGTTAAGCCCTCAGAAAATAATACTGTAGTACCCTGAAATAAACTATGGTGTCGCCAAGGAACCATTTTTATGGTACCATTGGTCGTTGGGTTCTGAAATGAAGTAAAGGATACACAGTTCTGTAAATGAATAAGTACCACATGGTTCGGATCTCAGTACTGTGCTGATGTATGCATGCTTACTCGAAAGCCAAAATGAACATCCGCGTTGAGCAGAAAAATGCAAATCGTCTTCAAATAATGGATGAGTTCAGTCAGAAAAGCAGGTTAATTAAATTGTTATGCATGGTCACATTTCTTAAAATGCATGACAGGACCATGTTAATGAAAAAAAAAAAGACTAATGACTAGAGTTGACCATGTACATGCAGTTTCCAATAGATTTCTTTCAGCCTCTTTTATGATGCCATCTGTCAAAGATGTTGGAGCACTTAAATTACATTTTAGTGTTAAATATTGTGACCGCTGGGCATAGGACATTGGAAGATCAGCAAAGGGAATCTTTATGAACCAGAGAACCCTTTTAAGCAGGACTCACACAAGAGAAAGGTCTCTGTAAGTGCAAAAGACAGAGGTTAATGGACACAGAAGGCTGAAGGCAAAGAAGCATGAATGTGAACTGAATGAATATCACAGTGTGCTGGTGACACAAGTTTATGTTTTTTTGTTTGTTGTTATGTTTGTATGATAAACTTATACAAACTCCTATTTTAGAGGTATACATGGGGTAGCCTATATATTAAACAGCTATTTTCAGAATATAATGTCACTTTTCTAATGTAACAGTGACCACAGGTGTAGTTCATCATATTAACTATGAACATGTTCCATTAGCCTTTGACTATCACAAAGTGTTTACTTTGTCAATCTTCTGCAGATGTGTTGCTTGAGAAGTGTGGGGGCCTCTGTATGGCTGCTAGATCACTTTACTCTATGAAAGCAAATAAGTGCAAGAGTTCACCTGCAAAATGTAGGTAATTTTTATAAAGCCGGATGCCCACTGTGCGTCATTGTACAATACGAGTGAGGTATTGACTAAAAGCCAAGGCACACATCAACAGTCTTTTATGTCAGACGACGCAATATAAATCTCAGCCAAGACTTTGGTCATGGTAGACGGCTCTGACTGGGCATTTCAATTTACCAGTCTACCTCCATTCTGACATTTACACTAAAAAAAACATATAAAATAAAACAAAATAAAAATCATAGCATACAGTACACCCCTGACTTTAAGTGTCCAATTCTTAATGTGCCAACTGTGTAGAAATCTATGAAATTAAGTTAAAGAGTTTTTATATAGTGCAGGAGTTCTCGGGCTGTTCCAGACTTGGGTTTGGCAGCAAATGTGCAGGTGACAGTGAGCGTTTTCTAATGAGGAGCAGCCTTTGCAAAAGCTGTTAAAGCGACAAAAAGGAACATCGCATTCAGGTTCCCGTTCATTACAAATCACATTCGCACATTCGTTCCCAGTTAACACTGAGAAAAGTGACATTATGTGGGTGGTTAACTTTCCTAGCAGAGCTGATCTAGAATCAGTTAAGAATTGACAACATAATTTCAAGATACGGTCATATGAACGGAAAATGATCTGAGATCAGATCACGCCTCTTTGAGCTATTTATGCAGCAACTGCTGGATTTTTGTGCTGAGGCATTTGACAGGTTGTGAGCGGATAACTGGAGATATATTTTGGTGTTCTTAGGTAGGAGCATATCATCATCCGTGCTGTCAAGGTATTAATGCATCCTCTTTTATGTACGCTGACATGTGCATTAATATTAATGATGCTTTCCGCATGGAAACAGATTGGCCGCTGACGATATCACCTTCCCTGTACACCGGATGTGAACAACACACAGAGATTAGTTTGACCTTGTTGTACAGAAAACAAACTTTTGTTCTGTTTATTTAGGGAAAGGAAATTGCAATACAAAGTTGCAGATAGAACTCAAAAGCAAGAAAGGACATAAGTTAACATTTAATAGCACAGGAAAAAGTACTATGGCATATTTTTTCCACTACCATACTATTTAATATACATTTTTAAAAGTGAATTGAATTTGAATAAATATTTTAGAAATATTTTCTCTTTTACATGTAACAAAATCATTCCTTTAAAAAAACATCTGAGTTGCATAATAAAACCATTGATTTATTTATTTACTTACATTGTAAGATTCTCTATTATTGCACAGCACTTTGGATCATCTTCTGTATATGAATTTCCATTTGAAAGTATTTATACTAGTAATAATAATTAATGAATAAAAAAAATACATAAATATAAAATATTACAGATGTTTACAAGTATAAATAATATAAATATAAAATAATAAAATATTAAATAAAATACAAAAACTATAATAAATAGTACAATAACCTTTCCATATGTGTAGGTCAATGCCGTGCAGGACAACCTTATTTGCCAGCTTATGGCAGAGTTTGGCATAGGGTTAGGGTCATAATTGCTTGATAGGAATCTTGTTCTAGGACCAACGAAGCATATTGATTTAGAGAGATGTCCTACTTGCTAAATCTTCAACTATTCCATCTCAATATTCTGTGACTCGTATCAGATAAAAAGCATGTCAGAACCTTGGATGCTTTTCAGTTTGACAAGCAATTTACCGCTAGACAGAACATGTATCTCACAGCCATCCTATTAAAAAATAAAAAAACAAAAATAAAACAAAAGCATGATGCTTCTGCTTTGTTCCCCCCCCTTTTTAAAATTTTAAAAAGTCCAGCTGACTACATCCAAGGTGAGTCGTGCTTTTTCCATAGACATAAATGTTATGATATTTTGTCATGTCTAGACATGAGCAGGAAATCCAAGGTTTAACATAATGATCTAATTCAAGTGAACTAAAGGTGACTGGTCAGATTTTGTCTGCATTTGCCAAGAAAAAAAGTCAATATTCATCAGTTCATCCTATACCCACAAGCCATAGTAACTATAATCAGTTTAGTTTCCACAGGTGGGAAACACATGCATTACCTCATGTTTCGCACCCTTTTATGAATCAAAACCTAATGTATATGAGGATTTTCCATGTGAAGAGGCCACCTCAATTGCCTAGCTATAAGAACTGAGTTATGTATGTTTTCTAGAGCAGAGGAGCTATTTATCATAGAGCATATGATTATGCCCTCACAGCAAATAGCCACTGTGAGCGAAAGTGGCCTGTGTTAAACACCTACTTAACATTTACGGAATACATACTTTATTTTTCCAACTCATAGATCTGCCGATGGCTTGAGGGGTGATAGAAGCAGCCGTTTGTGCAGAGCTGACACACACCGCATGAGCTCATCTCTAAGAATAGAAGAATAACATCATCGGCAGAGTCTCTCAGGAGATGTGGAGTAGAGCAGAAGCTCTCTGATGACCACAATAAAGACAATCTCTCCCTCCTCTAGGCACGAGAGGTAGAAGCTCATGCATGTAAATATAGACAAGACGCAAACCTGCAGGAAAATCGGCGGAACTCTGAACCCTTGACTGAATGATCCAGACAACCGGTCTCAATAATCCACACTATTCTCTTAGTGTACAGTCTGTTCCATCTTAAAATCCATCGTTAACCATTGGATCATGGTAGTTGGTCTTGAGCTAATCCAGGCTGGTCATTATTATCTTATCTGGTAAATGATTTTGGACAGGCAAAAACATCCAGCTGGTAATATCATTTTAACTAGTTAATGACCAGCATATGACTGGCTAAATCCACAGCTTGGACCAGGTAAAGAGCAGTTTTGACCAGTTGTTGACTGATTTGGACCAGGTAATGAGCAGATTTGACCAGTTGTTGACTGATGTGGACCAGGTAATGAGCAGATTTGACCAGTTGTTGACTGATTTGGACCAGGTAATGAGCAGATTTGACCAGTTGTTGACTGATTTGGACCAGGTAATGAGCAGATTTGACCAGTTGTAGACTGATTTGGACCAGGTAATGAGCAGATTTGACCAGTTGTTGACTGATTTGGACCAGGTAATGAGCCGATTTGACCAGTTGTAGACTGATTTGGACCAGGTAATGAGCAGATTTGACCAGTTGTTGACTGATTTGGACCAGATAATGAGCAGATTTGACCAGTTGTTGACTGATTTGGACCAGGTAATGAGCAGATTTGACCAGTTGTAGTCTGATTTGGACCAGGTAATGAGGAGCTTTGACCAGGTTATGACTAGCATAGAAAAGCTAATGAGCAGCTTTAATGATTGGCTTGGACCAGCTAATGACCATATTAAAAAAACTAGCAGGTTTACCCAGTTAATGAAAAGCTATGAACAGCTCATGACTAGTTTAGAAAAACTTATGAGCAACAATAAATGACTCATCGCAAGACGATGAGCAGCTTGAAACAGCTTTGACTAAATAATGATTATCTTTGACAAGTTACTGACGAGCTAAACTAACATTTTGGCTAGCTAGGACTAACTAATGATCAACTTGGACCAGCTAATGACCAGCTTTAATCACTCCAGTGTGGACCAGTTCTGGCTAATGATCAGCTTGGACCAGATGATGCCTGCCTAATCACTAGCTTTGGCCAGATAATTACAAGCTAATGACCAGCTTTATAAATAGTTGGACCAGCTTGCACTTACTAGTGATCAGGTTTGATTAGCTAATGACCAGCTTGGACCAACATGGACCAGTGCTGATAAGCAGATTTCCATCTTAGACTGGCAAAAAATCAAATACTGATAGATTTTTTAGCAGGATAAATTAGCATTACCACTGCATCGTGGCATTTAGCTGACTCGAATATCTATATAGTTTCCACATTATGTAACTTATTTCCACAAATGGGTTCAAGTCTGAACAAAGCATTGAACTGCTACAGCAAACTGATGGGAGAACCACCCCAAAACAAGCAGCACTATAAGTAATGATCTGTAATTATTGTAATTATGTACTAGGCTTGCTCTTCTAAAGTCTGGTACTTGTATTGCTTGCCCGTGCCTGTTTTGATTAAGTTAGCATATTTGATGTTGGTTGCTGCAATGTAAGGTGGGGCTCAATGTCACATGGGCCGCCAAGCAATCATTATCTCCTGCTGTAATAATCCAATTACATTGCCCCAGCACCTATTAATGGGGCTAAATTACAGTGCTGACCTTTGATTCAGAAATTAAACTCTTCCATTAAAGACACCGCTCTGTAATTCAAAACAGTGAATTCAAACTCTACTGCACCCTATTGTGATTACACACTCTTCCTACTCTCTACATTTCTCGCTCTCTAACCTTGTTTACAACAGTATAATACCATACTTATACTATTTCTTTATGTTATATATATTCATATTCATCATATACATATATGTGTGTGTTTGTGTGTGTATATATATAATATATATATATATATATTGTAAATAAATGCTATCAGTCGCTTGAATTTTCTTGAATTCATCAGATAATAAATTTGACTGTGAAAATACCCACAAAATATTATTACCCCTTAACTGTCACCCCGTCCCGAATACGGGACGCCTACGGTTACTTCACTATATTACAATCAAATCGAATCTAATCTTGACAAACTATATATGGTTGGAAATATCAACTTTTCATTTACTGAACTGTTGTATAAAAAACATTTAAACTTGTGCTTTTCAGGATAAAATCGGCACTCGTCTGATATCGCTCTTGCTGCTGGTGTGATATCACTTATCGTATGATATAAATATGAGGGGAAAACAACACGTACAGAGATATTTTTTGCAACAACATCTTGAATATTGGGGCATAACTTCATTTAAGGAGCTGTTGCCCTGCCAAATTTGCCAACAATTTGTTTCTCATATTCTTAAAAACAAGTATGCAGGATTTACTGTATCCTGTGCAGTATGTATGTAACCGAGTATGCTGAATGGATTTAAATTAGCTAAAATGAATACTGCACTCTTAGGAGCCGCCTGGCCAAGTGGTGCAGTGACAGCAATCTCTCTGAACGTGGAGAAGACAAAGGAGATTGTTGTAGACTTCAGGAGAGCAAACACTCAGCACGTTCCTCTGACCATCAACGGTGTGACTGTGAAGAGAGTGAGCAGTACCAAGTCCCTGGGTGTGCACATCACAGAGGACCTCTCCTGGACTGAAAACACCGCAGCACTGGCCAAGAAATCACAACAGCGTCTCTACTTCCTCCGCAAACTGAGGAGAGCCAGAGCCCCGGCCCCCATCATGTACACCTTTTACAGAGGCACCATTGAGAGCATCCTGACGAGCTGCATCACTGTGTGGTATGGCGCCTGCAACGCGTCCTGCCGAAAGACTCTGCAACGCATAGTGAGAGCACCTGAGAAGATCATTGGTGTCTCTCTCCCCTTCCTCCAGGGCATTTATGGAACCCGTCTCACCCGCAAGGCCCTCTGCATCACAGGTGATCCCACTCACCCATCACACAGCTTCTTCAGTCTGCTGCTATCAGGGAGGAGACTGCGGAGTCTCCAGGCCAGGACCAGCAGACTGAAGGACAGTTTCATCCACCAGGCTGTCAGGAAGCTGAACTCCCTCCCGAACTTGCCCCCCCTCCCCTCTTCTGCCCCAGGCACCACTGAACTATGAACCCCCCCCCCCCCCCCCCACACACACACACACACACACACTAATTATATGATGGCATGCACTAGTCACTTTGTGCAGCATTGGTCTGCTCACTACCTCATTCAGCATGGAACCGACGTCATTCCACTACCTCATCAGTCAGTTAAATAAAATAACTGCTCTTGAGCCCTTTGTCACTTGTCACTTTAATCAGACTTAATAAGGTTTTTTTAATAAGGGATTTTTTTGCACTAAAAATCTTTTATCTGCACTGTTGTTCACTTCATTGATTTGCACTATATCTGTAATTTGCCTTGCGCTGCTTTATTTAACTTTATTTTTAATTTTATAATATGCCTTTTTTTTACATTTCCTTATTGTATAGTTGTATCTACATTTTATATTTGATCTAGATTTTTAGGCTTTAATGTAAATTTTATCTGTATGCACCGGGGTCTGAGATTAACGCAATTTCGATTCTCTGTATGTATGTACTGTACATGTGGAAGAATTGACAATAAAGCAGACTTGACTTGACTTGACTTGACTTACTGATAGCCCAAAGCAGTCTTATATTTGCCAAAATATTTCATAAACAAACATGAAAGGTTTGGACATGTGTAGAACTTTGTGAACAACATCGATTAAGTGAGAAAATAAAAATAAGCAAGAAAAACAAGAAACCAAGCCAGAGCATAATCTATGCTTATCACACACTTTCTGACAGCCCAGCAGGCTAAACACTATAACAACGTGTGAAAGGTGCTTTATTTCATATGCCATTTCTAAAGCAGCCATTAATGAGACCATACAGTAACATTTTGCTGACTTGGTGTTCCTTCCTCATCTCCTCTTCATACTATTCCATTGCTCCTTTCCAATCAGAGGAGCAGCAGCAAAGCACTGGCATGGTTCACGCATTACACTCAGAACACAGTCTGACAGTCTAGTGCCTGAAGCCCTGTACGTTGTAACCTCTGTAATGTCCAGCCATCAAAGGCATGTCTCGCACTCTCGGTCTCCACAACCACGCTCCCAAACCAGTCTGCCTATGTGTATTCGAAAACAGCCAATCACAGCCAACACACACCTGCTTTTAAATATGCATGACACCAGCATATCTCAGAACTGCTGATTGGCTCCCATGTGGCTGTGCCTGAATTTTTACGAGCCTGAATATCCCTCAAATTTGAGCTTCACTAGATCAAACGTAAAACCTTGCATTAATGCGATGTGTAAGCCACCGGTTTATTCATGCTAGGATGTTTCTCCGGCCACTTTTATGCTCAGGGATTGATTTCTTTTTTATTATTATTCTAGTTACTACTTTTTTGTGTTATATTACTTGTGTTGTGTTACTTAATAGATTTCTCTGTGTTATAGTAGGTCATATTAATATAATATCACATTATTTTTCCATTTATCTTTTTCAAGTCTAGATTTTATCATTGTAGCCTTGTCCTAGATCTGGACTTTTAATCTTAAAATGTGAAAAAGCAGCATAAAAATATTATGTATTATGTACCTATAATAACCTCATTTCTAAACACACCATTTCACTATCTATTATCTGATTCATATACATTTTTTAACAGTTTTTTCTTTTCACCAACATCCTCTACAGTTCAAACAATGAGTAACGTCTGGAGACAAATATGAAAACAAATTTAAAATGTTAGTATATGGACATTAATGATTTCAGTCCATTAGAATTGTCAAACATGCACACAACGACAAAAGAAATCATTTTCTCCTTGCTTTGCTTTGATTGCATGGACAGGCGTGCAAAATCACACAAGCGCTCATTGCTTGCTTTGTCATATTGCACTGATGTTAACTGGCTTCAAATGAACAGCTAAAAGGAGAGATTTTGTGAAAAGGAATGTAATAATCTTTGATCTAACACTAATACTTACTCCTATTTGTGTTACAAACACATTACGCAAAAGCTCAACATTCTAAATGTATTTATCCACTAAATCAATATCTAGGTTGTGTCAAGAAAATTGGGAGTTTTAATCTATTCATCCATGAATGACAGTTAGATAAACACAAGCAATAATCACAATCCAGATAGCACACTCAAGTCCTTAGGTGGCCAGCAGCCTTGGGAAAAAGAGATGCAAACAAAACCATTTATGATCATTTGGCTCCACTAAAATAATGAATCTGTCGCAGCAAATGAGCAAAACGGGTGAGGTAATTCCACCTCCCATGCACGCTGATGACTCCATTTACACAGCTACCAATATGTAAAATCCCTTTACGATAAAAAAAACAAAACAAAAAAAAAAAACAATGCTTTGTTCATGACCCTACAGTGTGACCACCTACAAAGCAGCCATTACAACTTAGAAAATTAGTAAATATCAAACTCCTACCACACACACACAAACACATAAATAAATATCCATAAAAATGGCATATATTTGCACCAGTAGTGTCCCCTTCATGAGATTTTAGCACCCCAGTGCTGTCCAATGGTCGTGTTCCATCCCATTTACATTGCACATCACTGATCCCGAGCTGGAGACCTTCATTTGCTACATGAGATGACTAGACTGACAGCTGGTTGATGGGATTTGTGTTAGACACAAGGTGAGTATGACAAAACGTCTCCTTTAAACGTCCCTATACAGTCTCTATATTCGGACTGCTCGTGGTGGTCTATTTCAAACACTATTTCAAATTCTATGATATTATTTGACTGATGAAATGTGTGTGGATATATAGCAAAACCTTGGAGTTCCTATTACTATGCTTGACCAGTTGATCACCCATGAATCTTATTAGCAGTGAGGAGGAGACTATTTGAGTTAAAGTGTAGAATATAAGTTAGTGTGATTTTCTAGCAACATAATGTTGACAGAGACCCTCAAATAGCCATACACATACATGATGACTCCCTCAGTCCAAATGATCCCAGAACATGAATTCAAATTACAGTCCATATTAAAAAAAAATTTATATATGCTTGGGGCAAAAAATATCCCAAATCATTAATATACCACCGTTTGCACTTTTATTCTCCAGGGAAATCTCATTCTGCCTGTTGTCAGCATGAAATTTACAAGAAAGTAATTGCACATGAAATGTGTGTATATTTTTTATACTGTGCATTTTATTAGATAGCTAGCTATCTCCCAGTTATCTGGCCTGGTAAAACACAGTCTATCACAAGAGTAATATTACCATGTTTTCTGGTTCTATATGTCTGAGAAAAAGAATGTGGATATTATTGTTATAACTGTAGCGTGACAAATCATAAAGTGCAGAATATTAATGAAAAGACCAAACAGAAGCACTAAAATGATGCAGACTTTTGACTGCTGCTCTACATATCCTGAGAGAAGTTAAAATGCTCTAGATAGCCAAATTTAACTGTAAGTGCTTCATAATGGGTCAACACATAGTCGGTTTAGATGATGTCACTTGTGACCAATTTAAATTCCCACAAGGCCTTGAACAGACACAGACTGAACACAGAGTGAATGAAGTCTGCTGAGATAAAATGAAGCAGAATGGTACGAGAACTGGGCTGAATGGAGAAGAAAGCAAGACATTTCAGCAGGAAAAAAAAGAAAGTGAGGAAAGAGTAATTCCTGAGAAAAACTTCCTTAAACCTTTGTGGGCTAGAAGTAATTTACAGCCAATTAACTGCACTATTCAGTTTAATGTCATGCTGGGTCTGCGCAGTCATGAAGAGGAGAATGAGAGAGAGTGAATGGGAAAATGCTAATAAAAAAGACAAGAAAGAGAGGAAAACAACATAACAGTGGTTTCTTAATCAGCTTTTGCATGTGTTGATAATATACTTCTGTCTGTGAGTAAGAAGGATACGAGAAGTGAAAGACAAGACTGGGGAGAGATGAAGAGACGGATTTATAGAGAAACCAAAAGAGACAGTGAAAGAGAGAATGAGAGAGAGATTCCTTTAGCAGTCTGCTCTGCTCTCTCCAGGGTAATGTACTGTGATTGAGGGTAAACGTGCTTAGGGTAAACACGATGGTGCTCAAAGTCTTCCTTTCTCTCTTTCTCTCTCTCAATCTGTCTTTTGAGATTTTTCTGGAATTCCCTCTAATTATATTTATACAATACTGATCTGCCATGCAAAAATTTCTTTAGCTTCTACATCATCTTCTACATTTCACATATTTACACATCAATCATTTAATCTCGAAAAATATATTAGGCTTGTATACCTTTCAGAATTGCATTGAGAGTGCCTTGTAAATACTAATTAATACTACTGCTCAGTAAAAGGTTTTCTTTTTTTTTAAAAGAAAAAAAAAACTTTTGAATGTTTATACACAATTATGTAGATTTATGTAATTAGTAATTTTAATTGAATTTAACTTAGATTTAATGGACCATGGAGGAATTCACTATGAATTATAATACGCTGCATTATCTGTTCTTGCCCATTTTTCTACATTAATCAAATTTATTTCAATTAAATAATAAAAGAAGCTTATTCTTGGTTGGGGAGTTCTGTAATGAATTACCATCTTAAAGAAAATTGGTCACTAAACACAATAAATGAATAATATCTGTCAGGTGCACCAAACTCTGCCTTGTATTCTCAAGAAACGCTCAACCTTTGAACTCTACATACATAGCAGGCCATTCAGAGACAAATCGATACTAGCCTAGTTGTTGATAGATCCTATAAGGTCAGTGGATCGAAAAAAAAAGCCAGACCACTAAAGCTCTGGTGTTGATATCAGGACCCATCAAACGAATTTAGCCTAATGAAACCAACATCATGTCTCTGTGACATACGAGACAATCTCTGTTATTACCAAACAACACATCCCAACAAGTGATTACAGTGTTTTATTGCAGAATTAGAAGCGTAAAACGTTGTGTCCAACAACCTAATCATCCCAAAGAGAGATGTCGACCATAATGAAGAAAAAGGGGCTGCTGGGATACGCTGACAATGTTATATCCACCCAAAGCCATCTATTACTCCAGCGACCTCGGTCTCCACTTCAAAAACAGACCTCATATATAGAAACCCAAAGCCTCTGAAAGCTAAAGAGAGACTCAGTCGATGATAAGTTACAGCAATATTGACAACAGAGACAGGAACGTAATTCAGCTGTCCTTCAAACAATAACTTTTATTACCCTTTTGTTTTTATGCGCTTGTGGGTGCGATTGATTCATTCCAGTAACTCAAAAAGTTCTGCAGAGAGATTTTAGAGCCCCATTGATTCCCACCCAGCAGAGCACACCATTAAAAACCCTAGCATTCAAAACCAATGTTGAAATGGTTGTGGAATGCATAAAGGCTTATTAAAATACTTGAGCACCTCTAAGACTTAATCATCAGTTTGGAAAAATGTAGCAGAAGCCAAGTCTTGTTCTTCACTTGGATTAGTTTCTTAATAATACAGCTTTTGGCAGAATAATTCTCAGCCAATGATTCAAATTGCTTCTTCGCTGGTGAGTATAGACGCTAGACAGACTATATTAGAGGGATGTTTCCATCCTTGTCCATTTTGCAAACCACTCTCCAGTGCGGCCCTAATGTATCCGGCATGACAACAAGCTGTTCTGTACAATCAATGAATAAGTGCTGGTTGCATATGAGGGCGGTTCAGCTGAGGTTTAACTCCTCTCTTGAACAGAATGGCTGATCTGGGTGCCAGTGGCTTAATTTGGTGCAGTAGCAGGGGGCTGTGTTTTTTAGCCTTGCTATTTTAAGATGCAACAAAACAAAGGGCTCTGGAGATTGCAGAGATGAGTAGAGAGCTCAGTGTAATTGGTAGAGTAATTTTTCGGCCTGGGTCAGGGTATGTATTGTGAAAATGCATGATGCAAACTGCTTGTTTGCTTTTCTCAGAATGCTTCTATAAGCACAAATGTCATCGTTGTTTGACAAGGGCAGTAAACAAAATGCAAAGTTAGTTTAGATTAAGCAACCCTAGGATGACAGAGTAGAACATGGTGCCTTAGGCAAGATCAGGCATGAGGCGACCCCACACCTCGGAGCAAAAATAAACACAACACAGTACTTTTTGCTGTACACCTAAGTATGCTTTAAAAATAAAAATAAGAAATAAAATAACCTCAAAACAATTATTAATGTGCTTATGCATGCCCATGTATGTTGTAAAAATAATTAATAGCTATTTTATTTCATTTGTTTAATTTAGGCTTATTTACTTTTATATAAATGAAAAAGAGGCAACCCAACACCTCAGAACTAAAAATAAACATAACAAAATGACCTATAGTCTGTGTACCTTTGTGCTGTGAAACTAAACTAAACAACAAAACTAAATTAAATTAGACATCAAGCAACACTTATTTATGTGCTGTGCTGGGCCAAAAAACAGCAACAATTATTTGTGCTATATACCTATATGAAACGCAGAATGAAACATGAAACAAAAGAAGTAAAGATGAACTGAAAGCAATATTTAAATAATATAGGTTTTGGGGTTTAATCTTGGAGGATTGTTACTTTTTTAATAACACAGGTAAAATGTAGGCCACCTTTTATTTTGTAATTGGACTCATTTGACCTGAATTGGATTCTAGCAGAAAAAAGTGGACTGAATGTCTGAGAGCAAAAAAATGGTAAAATGACATAAGAAAGGGACATACTGTATCTGCACTGTTTGGATTGAGGTAAGGAGCAAACTCAAGCCTGCCTGGAGTGGCGCCAAGAAAAAGTCAGCGTTAAAGAGAACTAGGGCTGGGCGATATACAAAAAAAAAAAAGATATCTCGATATTGTCAAAATTTTTACGATATTCAATATATATCTCGATATGTTTGCATTTGCATTTAAATAATAAAAAATAAAACATGATTTTCTTTTGCCCATTAAAAAAAAACTATTTAGATTAAACAGCTAATTTAAGCAGTTAAAAAATCTAGACCAAGAGATCACTTACTGCTTTTTATTAAATGAATACATGTAGGCCTATATGTAACTGAAGCAGTGCAAATTTACAATTTAAACTATGCAACTGGGATAAGTATTTGATTTTAATTTTTTTAACAAGTTTTTAAGCTAAGAACACAAGTCTGTCAACTGTCTGTGGTTTAAAGAGAAGCTCTGTGGCATGAAACTATGTTCCTACTGACACTAAAAACCCTCTTAGATGGGGAGCTAGTTGCTGAAGCACATAGCTATTTCTTATATATAAATATATATAAATGAATACCAAAGACTTTTGCATTCTCTCTGTCTATATTATGGAAACTGGTAAACATATCAGTGAAATTCCCCAATGGCCATAGCCTATGTTTCTCTATTCAAACATCAGCGTGTGTACATCGTCGTCAAAATTATTCCGATATTATCGCTAATATTCGATATATCGTCCAGCCCTAAAGAGAACGTTTCATCCCTTTCGTCCAGACAGTCTGCTGTCTTCAGAGGAAAGGAGGGCGGCACTGAAGGCTGGACCACAAGTACAAAATCCAAAGTTGAACATGCAGAGTGGAGATAAAGGCAGCTGTGGGATCAGCCAGGTTTTCCGCAGCAAGAGAAGATGACCCGCTATAATTGGAATGCCACTGTGGTGAGATTTGATTTCAAGGGTGCTCCATTAATCAGCCACAATCACCTCCATCTTGAAAAATGACTGCAGGGCTTGCTTTGGTAAAGCACTGTTGGGAGTTTGAAAGAGACCAAAAGCATAGAAGTGGGTATGACTGTAGGGAACTGCAGGATGATTTCATTGCCTTTGCATAATGATGATTATAGCCCATTGTCTTGTATGTGTGCACGCACAGATTTGATCGAGCGTTCACGCTCTATGAAGCAGGGGGAAGGGGATGTAGAAACACACACACTCGCATACACACACTGGATGAGACAACTGGCTTTGACGTGCCACCAGACACAGTCTGGTGGGTTCGAGTCAAGCAGGGATGGGCAGCGCTTGTTGCCCAGGGTAACAGGGAGAGAGTGGTACATTAAGGCACAGGTTGGTGACCATGGTGAAGGGCACTGGCACAAAAACACCAGTGTGTGGTGACATCAGAGCATGCATAAGAGAGAACGGTCAAAATAGTATGATTTCATGAATTTAGTATGATTTTGGTGGTATGAATAAAATAATATCAGTGTATGAGAATTGCATATTATAGAAACTATATATATATATATATATATATATATATATATATATATATATATATATATATATATATATATATATACACACACACACACACTTATTTTTGCTGGAAATTCAACCACAAAATGTCTTATATTTTACACAACCATGTAGTATTCTTAATGTAGATATTAACGTTTTTTCTGTAGTTTAAGGTCAGAAATATGATTAATTTATTAATTAATTGATATTTTGATTGATTGATTGATTGATTAATTGATCGAAATAAATACTTTTACTCATTTTTAATTCAGAAGCATTAAAATGATCAAAAGTGACAGTAAAGTAAATTAAAATGGTACAAAGAAGTATAAAGATTTCTACTTCAAATAAATGCTGTTCTTTTGAACTTTCTATTCATCAAAGAATCTAGAACATTTCAGCACTGCAGCATTTCAGAAATCATCAGCACCAAATCTGCATATTAAAATAATTTTTGATGGATCATGCGAGACTGAAGACTGGAATAATGGCTGCTGAAAATTCTGCTGGCACCACAAGAACAGATTACTTTTTAAATCATAATAATAAAAAAAACAATTTTATTACCTTTTCTGAATGCATTTTAATGTATTTAAAAGTTTTAAAAAATAAATATGGCATGGATATTTATTATTTAGCTAAACTTTAGCTTTTTAAATGTACACTAGCTAAGGTTGAAGTTGCCATCCTTTTCATGGTCATGGATCCCCATTTAATATACTATTATAACACTCAACCCTATCCCACCATAGAAACATATGTCATTATCCCTAATCATTTGTAAGGAAATGCACCATAAACATACAAAAATAAAACCAAAATAAACAGCCTTTGATGGAGATTGTAATGTATAATAACTTCTAGAAAAATATTATCTAAACACCATGCCCTAAATACGCTCCTGCCTATCTTACAAAATGAATTGATTCCTCATGGGATATGATTTGACATATCAACAGGCGGAGCTGTGCAAAGTCAAAACCCCAATCTCCAATCTTGGTCTGGATCGGGGAACTCGCAGCGGTCCTACAGGCATTTAACAGAACCACAGAGCTGGGAAATGATGATCCTCATGATAAACAAACAAAAATGTCAAACGCAAACTTTCGGCCTCTTTATTCCACCAGGCAAAACAGATGCGGCGTGAAGATGAAACATACAAATGCAAAAAATAACTGCTTTGAAAGGCAAAGCAATTTATCAATATAAACACACTCAAGAGATGGACTGTTCTATGGAAAGGTCATAAAAAATAAAAAAAAGATCCAAAGAATTGGTTAGTTGTGGCATTTGAGTGCTGTCATTATTATGTGCTGCATTTGGCAGTGGTGTGACTTCATTAACTGTATTTGTTTGAAGTCTCATTTACTGGGATTGAATGCAGTGTGAAAGCTTCATGAATAAATATGCTCTGTGCTTTTACACAACACTTAATTTATCACAATACATACTAATATGAAGACACTGCAGAGGCCTCGTACGATTTCCATCTGGTGAAATGATTTATTGTTTGCGTAGTTGGGAGAACAAGGTTATAAGAAAATAATAAAGAAGAGGAGAAAGCGTAAGCATGAAAAGGTAACAGGCCCTCGTCTATGGATGCGGGTCACGGCACCAAATTTCTACTGAAGTTATATCTCCTGATGCAAGAGGCTCTTATATTCCCTAGGGAAAACACAGTTCATGACACCAGCAATGAATTCTGGGCCAAGGCTCGCCGTCTCCTGGCATCTGAGCTTTCTGTTGTCCTTTGACCCTCTGCATCCAATTACATCACTGCTGTAGTGCCAAAGCAGTATAGATCAGAGAGACAGACACTGGGGAGAGTCTGACTCCAGTCAACCAGCCTGATATTAGCACTATGGGCTGCAGTTGCAGGGCAGTGATGTGGTGCTGTGATAATGCTTTGTTTGCACACAGTGGCATTGTTGCATGGTGCTTGTTGCACAGAAAATAATAGTGGCTGGTTTCAGATAAAAATCACCTCTAGCTGTGACTGACAATGTTTGTGTAGATGAAACTGCCATGTCATTACAAATTTGGACATTATCATGAGTATTACACACAGACTTGGGCAGCAGTTTTTCAACTGAAACTGATAAAGATGAAGCCATGGCCTAATGGTCTGTGCATATGATTTGACACATCGTGCAGAGCTCTTGTGGGCAATATGAGTTTGATGGGGAATACTTCCCCATTTTTATAAAGACCAACAGCTAAAATAAAACAAAATAGTGGATGGTCTTACTGATGAAGCTAGGTGACCAAGGGGGGTTTACTGGTCAAGCTAGGAAAGATTGGCAACACCACATGTCTCTGTGTACCTGAAGACATGTCTGAATCCTGGAAAAATGAGTGAAGTGTTAATGCAGTGGATGAAACAAGCCATCACTGGGTTATATGGAGCTGAGCAAAAAGAGGAACAAACGTGACCTCTCGCTTCTCATGTACCTTTAATGATGAGCTGGGGAAATGGCCCAACATCCTGGAATTTGAGAAGAGCAGAGATGCTTGGAAACCTTTCACTGTGAATTTCTGAGCTGCTTTATGAGATCCGTAGCTGGAGGCTTGCTACTATGAATGCACACGATCAGTGTCCGGTGCTGCATTCGTTCATCTGTATTCAAAGACATCTATTTCCTCTGGCCTTCTTCCACTCTGTCCGAAACTCATGTATTTTTTTATGTTTCCACAAAAGTGATATACAAAGAAGAAAAAAAAAGAATCCTTTCTCTCCTTCCTGTAAAACCTTTTCCATACTGCACACAGCACAACATCTAGACACATCAACAGACAGCAAATAAATAATTGCGTGCTGCCATTCGACACAGTCACTTCATTGCAATTCCCTTTTTGTTTGCACAGGAAAAAATAATTCCATTATCTCAATGTCTGGTGAAACAACTATAGATGGCAGACTGGTGTTGAGCATGTTTTGACTGAAGGGTAATGTATATCGCACAAAAGGAAACAATAATCACCAAAAGTATATTTTAAAATCTAAATATAAAGAGAAAAATAGAGAGACTTTTGCAGAAACCCTTTTTTCTCATGTTTCTCCTGAAAAAAAAAAAATAACTCTGTATCGTTTGTGCCTCTTCTAGTTTCACAGAAAATTTAAATATCTCTGCAAAATTCATATTTGCAAAGATACCAATATTTGCATCAAAATAACCTGAGATTTTGATACCCAAACATTTAAAGAGCAAACTGTCTGAGCTAGGTATGCTTTTTGGCAAAAGCAGTCTTATTTTTGTCCAATTGTTATGATTTTTAGAAAAAATATCTATGAAAAAAGCTGAACCGAACTGAAAATCTCTTTAACTGTGATAATCAATCTGTAACTTCTGACCAATAAAAATGCCTCTATTTCATCATTCCGTGATAAAGAGTAAGTACCAAGCAGAAGCCCAACATATACAAGCTCGGATAAGTAGAATGCTTCGAAACAGGAACTTTTAAAAACGAGTTTTTTGTTTCTGCTCCTTTCTGTTCAGTAAAAAAAACACACACACAAGGAACATTGGCAGCCCAAGAAACCTCTCTCTCTCTCAAAAAAAATAGTAAATAAATAAAAATGAAAAAAGGATGAGTACAGACTTCAGGGTTTTGAATGGGGATTTGCTATAAAAGTCCATACACAAAAAAGAGAGGAAGAAAAAGAAATAGAAGAAAAGAGAGTGAAGTTATTCTCCATCCTGAAGCATGACTGATATACAGTATCGGAGAGATGGCTTCACATCAATACATGCTGACAGACTTGTCTTGTCCATTTTTACTGAAGCCGCATGTTGCCTCCAGGTCTGAGTTTGTGCCAATTGTGGCAACTAAGGAATAAAGCATGTAGATGCTAATTGATTTGGCAGATTTTTAGAAGGACTCTGCAAAGAGGGCAGAAGACAAACATCACCAGTTATGAAGTCAGACATTCCATCTTGTTGGTATGGGAGACAATCAATTTCAAAGGGCCGTCAACATAACTAATGAAAACCTATTGCTTAAAGCTAGCCGCTGAACGATCTATTCACTTTGGTCTGGGCCCTTTTTAATGAGCACCATTCAAGGACATGCTACACTTTTCCTCAAAAGATAAGAACCAATGCATTAATGAGTAATGAGATTTTTTTTCTTTCTTTTTCAGAAGTAGTTTAGAGATTATTTCTTACTTTAAAGGCATATTGTAGTTTCTCCAAAACTGAAATTATAATAAGTAGTAGTAATAGTAGTAGTAGTGGTAGGTTTCATGAACTGGATTAACCTACAGAAAAAGGAAATAAAATAAACTTGTTGATAATTTTTTTTTTTTTTGATAAACTAATTCTTTAACAGCTGTAACCAAATTAGGATAAATGTCAAAAGTAAATTCACATCTATAATGTACTTAAGTTTTTAGACATTTAGTACAAAACAGAAGCAACCTCAAACACAGAGAGCACAAAAACAATGCGACCCATATACAAACTGGAAAAAAAAGGAAAACAGGAGACCCAAATACAAAGCAGGTAAGTGATGAATGACTTTAGCGTGTGGAGACAGGGCACACGCTAACAGCATCCACAACAGGAAGAGAAAAACCCACAGAAATAAACACCACCTGACAAAATGACACACATGAAGAATGGACAGAGCAGGAAAGAGAGCAAATTGTCTCCAGCCAGCTGCCCTCAACAACTTTACATAGATTTGTAGGAACTCCTCTGCATGCCTAGAGACTACGATTTCTGGTTAACATGCATGCAATTAAATTTCTTTGGCTACAACATTGAATTGCGATAAAACTAGGAAATACATTGATTTAGTTGTGAGTTTGCTTCATTTGACATGTTTTACACACCAGCTGAGTCCTGCTAAAACCTAACCATCCTGATACCAACTCAATAAGAATTTCTTCTGAACAGTTAGACCCTAGACTTTTACTATTACCAAAATCGGTTTCAATCAGTGACACTGGGCCAACAGCCAATGAAGTTCCTCCTTGGTGGACAAAGGACAATGGTGTGCTGTGCAAAAAAATGGCACCTTCTGAGCAAACAATGAGCCTTTTACTTTTTAAAATGGTTGTATCCAGACTTCTATCGGAATTAGACAGAACTGTTTACAACGACAGCGAACAAGGAGAATGTGAGCACTGTGTTCTCAGGCTCTGCCTTTCTCAGCCGCTGTCAAAATAAAGTCCCACCTCGAACACATCGGCCAAGCAGAAAAACGTATCAGTCGATGCCGATATTTGAAACATTTCAAATTATGGCCAATATGTTGGTCGATCAATAGTCTGAAGAAACATAGCTCATATTGATTGCATAGATAAAGGGATGAACAGATAGTGACCAATAATGTTTTCACTCTATCTGATGATCCTATTTACTTTGAGACATCGTCCTTAATGATAGAATCTTAACAGGTGTGAGCATTTGGAGCTAGATGTCCAAAGACATAATGTATAAAGACTGCATCCTTCTGTATTCTTGCTTTTTAGGGTTCCTAATGCACACATTGTTGGAAAAGGCAGAGCTCTAAAAAAAGTGATCCATTGACTTGGCATCCATAATATTTCTTGTTAAAGATAATTGGGCAAAGATGCTTTTAAATCACTCAGGAGTAAACCGAAAACTGCATTAAAGAATCATTTTTAAATTGGCTGTGCACATAATTACCTTGTGTAAAAGTTTAACCAGTGTACTTTTACTGAACTGCTTGATTACTGTGCTTGTATTACAACAAATGGTAGATAAAATGAATTAGGCCTAAAAAAAAAATTTGTTTGGTTCCGGTTTCCGGACCCGACCCTGTCAATTTATGTGCGACCCAAATTTATTTTATGAGACTGGGGAAGAACGGTCTTTCACACATCGTTAATTAAATTACAGTTTCCTTTAAATGCTGTTTTACACTTAAGTAATCCGTTAAAAACCATTAAGTATTGCATCAAAACCCTTTAACTGTCAATTCCTAAAGTGAGCTATAACTTAAGGTTTGGAAATCGTAACATTAAGAGAAACACGGGGGGGAGGGGGGAGTCAACAATATAACGCGGAACAGAGAGGGCACTGACAACATGCTGACAGACAGGACATTAACATTCCCAGCTTACTTTTAATATGAAACAAAGTCTCATTTGGTTATTTCACCTTTCAAATGTGGTCATTTTTTAAAGAAATGTAAACAATAAATACCGTTTTGTGGCTCTTGAATGTGTCGAACAGATCGCTGTAAGTTAGATCATCAGTTAAAACTAACTGATCGTCTCTTGCTTCTAGTTAATTTATAGCATCAAAATCAAATAAACCACATAAATGAACATAAAGAATGTTGTTTGACTACAAAAAGATGTCTGTACACTCCGTTTTTCAAGTTCAAATCCTCCATGTTAATCTACTATGAGATCGCCTGTCAAACTCCCGCGAAGGCTTTTTGTGTGTGTGTGTGCGTTTTGCGTGTCTATGGCAACAACAGACTTTAAACGGGAATACAGAATCACTGTCGTAAAAGTACCGGTACACACATTTAAAATCAGCGCGCGTGTGTGTGTGTGTAAAACTGCAACTGGAAAAAAAAAAAAAATTAAAAAAAAAATAAATCCCTACCGACCAATGACCTCAACTGACAACCAACCGGAACCAAACTTTTTTTTTTTTTAGGCCGTACGCCCCAATAACAGAACAGCGGAGACTGGATGAGCTATTAATCAAAGATCAACAAAATATAATACAAATGAACAGGGTCAAACCTGCACTTACAGAGGTTGTGCGGATGGATGGAAGTACCATCAATAACTTTCAATAACACCACTCCTTTCTTACTCTGTTAATTTCCTCAATCAATGACACTGATAATGATAAACTTAGTGTTGGTTTATATGGTTTAGAAAAATCTTAATGTGTGTACATTTTAATTTAACTACTTATTTATGTGATCTTAATGGTCTTTTTTAAAATATATATTTCAGGGTAAAAAGATTTTTATACAACTCTCATGAAATATTCTTTATAAATAGCATTGCATTTTTGGGGTGTGTCTCACCATGAGCTAACAAACTGCCTAAAGAGATTTTAAAAAGAGATAAAACTGGGCTATTTGATAATCTAAGAGACTTAGGTGTGGTCACATTAACATAATTTCAATGAACTTAAAAAAAATCACTTCCATACCAATCAGCTTTCTGTTGGACAACACAGCGGATCTCGGTGAGCAACTTGAATCTTGAATCTTTTGCAAAAACTGCATTGAGAAAACTTTCACCTTTACATGTAATTCCTGATCATGTAGATTCCTACTGAAAAGGCCGGATTTATCTAGCAAATATTGCCCAAACAATGATAAATGTGACCCCACCTTTATTGACCGTGAGCGTGTATTTATTGAAAAAAATAACAATTCTCCCAAGCGCCTAGTGTAGGGCTCCACAGTGACCAGACGTACCAGTCAGCTGATTTTATTAAAGCGGCTGCTACTTATCAAAGCCTAGCCTGACGATGACACTCCATAATAAGCCTCTGCAGGAACTGTCTGTGCTTCCTCAGTGACTCCCTGGTCTAGTGACAGTCTCCTTGTCTCTTATCAGAGAGCTGGTGCACTACCATAGGTCTTAGAGGTTTGATGAATAGGATTATAGTGTTATCAAAGACTTATGAGAAAAAGATCAAATGCTCTGAGAAGGTTCATGCCATGAAAGAAGTGCTAAAGTAAACAAAGAGAAACTCATATGGGACCCAAGCTTTATCCAGTCCAACTTATCTGGCAAAACAAATGTTTTTTAGGCACATGGAGGACCTGAGTTCCATCAAATGAGTTAATGGACAGTGTATTTGACGGGGTATATTTCTTGACTTGACCCTCTGCTGGACATTAAGGTGTCGAGTAGGTCTCAAAGCACCCATTAAAAAAAGATGAAACACACTGGCAAATCTAACTTGGTAGGGGGGATGTGAGAGACTCATCCAGTGAGCACGGTATTGATCCAGAATGGTGAAGAGCCTACAGAGGGTAAACCTTTCATTTTATCCTCCATGGTTAAGATTAGGAATAAGCCTTGACCAGCCTGATGGAAAACACTCTGGCCAATTCACCTGGAGAAGTGTTATAAAACAATGGTGAGTTGGGGGAGGGCAAGCAGTGTTGTCATGTGACATGTAAAAGCTTTCTCTCACCTGCTACAACTATTCCCAGATGTAAACATGCGAAAATCCAATTAACAATATTTTAGCAATGGCAGGCATGTCCACATCATTTTCCACATAATATAGGGCAAAACAGAAGCTGTGTCTGCTATAAAAACTGGGTGTGAGGTCAGTTCCTTCATTTATTTAAATTAACAGCCTTTGTGGTATATTTTGTGAGGTCATATGTAACCAGGATGTCTGTGTTGTAATTTCTGTTGTGTCCTCAGTCAATATCCCACTGCTGAATAGTAAATGGGTGTGAAGGCTGAAATTGCTGGACAGATAAATGTGCTTGCACATACCAATATAGATTGCTGTTGAGTCAGCTTGGCTCAAGATTTGGCAAAATGAACGATTGGGCAAGCAACACTGGAATGCATCATTTTAGGATACCAAAGTGACCCAATTATCTTAAAAAAACTTTTACAATATGTTAAGTGCACAGACACCCTTGACATGGCAAAAGTGGTGAGTGATTCTGTTAGAGAACCCCAAAGTGTTTGGTCTATAAATGGTTTCTAGAACTATTTGTGTACTTGGACTCTATTATGGCAAACAATACAGGATCACCAACCAGATAAAATTAAGAACTGATCGCAACTACTCTCTGAGTGACGTACATGATCATGATGCAGATGCTACATTGACCTACATGGCCTGCACTGTACAAGGAACACTGATGCTGAGATATCAAGATAAATACAAAAAACATTCAAACAAGGATCCAACAATATGTAGCATTGAAAAGGCACAATAAAAACACAATTCTAAATTGTGAGGTTTAAATGGTTAATACTATTCTGCAACATAAAAGCAGTACAGAGATATAGACTCTCTCTTATTTGGTCCGTTTATTTACAGGAATCCAATTTCTGTTGTGTTTGCAAGGCAGATGCATCGACCTTTCTCTGAGCACCAAGAGCTGATCTCCTCCAAGTCCCCAAACGAACAATTGATTCATGGAGTAGAAACCTAAAATAGGACATGGCATTACCTTGCTCTGTCTATTCCATTTCCCTTTTGCTTAATCTTTATCTTGCTGTGTTGCTCTCTCTCATTCCTTCCCTTCATCTATCTCACTGTCTAATCTAGATTTGTCTTTGCAAGTAATCTTGAGATTCTAATAAACCTAATATTGTTCTCAAGAAGCATAAAATTGTGTCTGAAATAGTGACCACAGGTCCAGAAGTAAAACTCACAACACAAACTGTATATTGCAAAATTTAAACTGACTTTGATGAATGAGAAATAAAATGTAAAAAAAAAAAATGTTAATAGACACTAGTAGCATTAAAGTACATCACATTATAAGAAGCAGTTTCATAAGTCAGAGGAGCATCTATCACTAAACCTGAGCAACTAGATTTGCTCACAATCATATCAATTGCTGGCCTTGGATGCGCCAGCATGTGACATTTTCAACATTATATGGGTGCAACCAGAGAGAGCCATTGATTCCCTGGGAAAATAATATTCCAGAACCTAATCTCCCAGCCTTGCACTCTCCTAATGCTTCCCTGTCCAATCAAACCCGAAACCCCGGTGACCTATGAGAAGCACCAACCAGGGGAGAGATATTTCTTTATCGGCAGATCTGAAGCTCTTTCTCCATCTCCCCACACCATCAGGAAACACCTGATTTGACATATGACACTCACGAGAGCTCACCCCCAGTCATCACTTCTGTGTGTTGCACTTGGCAGTAATTTGCCCATCCATCTAAGCCACGATGTCGCTGCATAAATCGTAGATCAGCAGCAGACATCAGAGAGTCATCGATGTTGTCGCCATGGCAATCAGCCTAGACCCCCATCACTAACCCATCCCCCCAACTGAAGACTCCTCATTGTGATTTATTGCAAGATGTGCATTGTATCCCACATCCCTATTCACACCGTTAAGTCGGGCAGAGGTGTTTGACCCCGGGGTCCAACAGAAGGGTGTTTGGAATCGTTCCACCCAATACTAAAGTGATTAAAGTGTGCAAGAATGAATTTGATTGTGTAGTGCTGTCCTTTCAACCGTGACCTTTGTCTAGGCTGTCAGACTTCATTCAGTCTGACTCTTGGAGTAACTCAAAAAGGTCTCACCAATTTTGTCCTGACATTTATTGCAGCAAGGTGCAGTTTCCGAGATTGGCTTAATGGTTTGGGTAACAAAGGCCAAAGCTTTATCAAAAGAAATTCATTATAAGCTCTGTTGTAGGCAGGGTCAAACCAGAGATTTGATTGGTGAACCAAAAGGGTTAAAGGCAAGGGCTACATATGTTTTTGTGTTGTGGGTAAAATGCACAGTCTTTCCTTTATTACAACAAGCAAGGAAAAAACATTTTGATCTGTGCCACAGGAAAAATGGGATCCTCAACATGCCCTGTCACTCCCTGGCAACCCAGTTCTAATTTTGCCTATATGGTTGACTGGTTTTTTTTAATGAATCGTGAGCAACAGGGCCTTTTCAATGTAGCGATCCCCTTAAAAATCTAAACCACAAGATAAACTACCGTTCCAATTTCATGGTGCATAGTAAAAAAGGGCTTAAAGACAAATAATGGCTTGGGAAAGAAATTACTGGAGAAAGCATGAGGCACTGTTCACTTCCATAATCATAACGATTGTCCTAATTCCACATCCAAAAGTTCTCAGAAAGGGCAAAAGGAAAATTGTGTCATTGAGGACAAAAGCCCAGAGGAGGCTGAAAAATAAGACATCAAATGTATGTCTGATCCACAAATAGGAATCAGAAGACACCAGAGACACCAGAGGCATCTATTGGTGAGACATGTCTGGTGTTGTAGCAAGTAGACCCCTCCAATGATCGTTTACAGCTTGTTTTACACTCAAGGGACTTTGCTCTCCATTGGCATATTAGTCATTCAAGTCAATCTCTCATGGGTAAACACAACCCTACACATCTAGATATGGGTCTGAATTAGAAGTGTTGGATCAAAAAGTGTAGGTAAGAATATCTGTAGATTAAATCAAGAGAGATGCAAATCCGGCAAGGAGTGTAGGAAAAAATACACTTTGAGCATGAAAAGTTCATTTGGACGCTGCAACGGTCATGTTATGATGTCATCAGCACTGCAGTTTTAGATTTATATTCTTTTATTCAGATAGGTGGACATGCTGTGACTAACCGATCTGCCATTGGTCACACAGTGTCACGTGATGCCAATTCGCAGGCCAGAGTTCACCAATGGCGCTTTTCCATTACCAGTACCAGCTCGACTCGACTCGCCTCGGCTCGCTTTTCACTCCGTTTTCCATTGCAGATAGTACCTCCACAATAGTACCTGGTTGTCATAGCGACGCTGCAGGAAACTGCCGTGACGTAATCTTCTACGCGACACACACCCGCTACCCACACACACAGGACAATAGAGGAAATCGAGTGCATGTTGTTTTTGATCCTCGGGATGTGGCTGTTTCTCACAGCAAGAAGACAAACGTTGTTTCAGGAGAGGCTGAGGGCAGCAAAACGAAACACTGCTGAAAAAAACAGGAGAGTTTGATGACGCAGTGAATAGTGACGATTCTCTCTGACCAATCAGCAGCCTGCTGTGTTTTCACGTCACATTTTAGTATCGCCTCAGCTCGCCTCAGCTCGCTTGGAACCTCGCCGGAGATGGTACGAAAAAAAGTACCTGGAAGCTGGTACAGGTACAACTTTTACACAGTGGAAAACCAAACAGAGCCGAGTCGAGGCGAGCTGCTACTGTGTAGTGGAAAAGCGCCACAAGTTTGAACTTTGGAACGCAGCGAAATGCAAAAATTTTTTGCACTGGTTTTCGTTTCAGGTCTGACGCATTTGCATGCATATGAATGGAAGTCAATGGAACGAATAGTGTAATGTGACCGCGCCTTAAGACAAGGGGAATGAAAAATGGCAAATGTCCTTTGAATGTATAGAAAACCCTGGAAACACTAGGCATAATTTATGCTACAGCAGGTAAACAGTCCAATCAGAAAAGACAGAATCTATGATTCAGGTTACAGTATCAGTATTTTTTTTTTTCCTCGAACAACATTGGCTCCTATCGGCTAGGTGTCGCAGTGGGAAACATTAGGCACATTATTGTTGTTCAGGTATCAAAGAGTCTAAACTGCTAGATCACAAGGCCTGATGGGAAGCAGTGGGCATAAGGGAGAGGAAACCCTGAACCACATGGATTTCGGGGAGCCGCAAGTACACCAGCAGTGATTAACTGACGTGTGGTGGTGAAAATCCCTTAAAGAGGTATTTAGAGCAGCTGGACGCTGCTAATGGAAGACGTGATACGAAGTGTGGCTTAAGGTGCCTTTACCTTCTCTCTGCTTGCGTGCAAAGACTACTAACATCCTGAGCCTGATTGCAATGTGTCTGAAAATGGACCAGGTGATATGTTCAACTAATTCAAACTAATTAATTTTTTTCAGATATTAATAGGGTGGGTGATATGACCAAAGTCTTATATCACGATTTGAGTAATTTTATATCACGGTAACGATCTATATCACAATATAGTTATTTTTTCTTTTAAAAAGGTTTTTATGATATTGAAATTTTGATACCATAGAATTTCGATAATGCTTGTCACCAGTGTCGAAATAAACCACCTCTGATCAACCTCTAATCAAACTAATTCAAGCCTAAAAAGAAGAAGCAAAAAAAACTCAGGCTCATTGAAGATAAATAAAGAAAGAATTGCAATACATTGTGTAAATTAATTAGTCTTCACTATGTTAATTATAATTATCAATTTATCTATCTACCTGTCTATAGCTAGATATAATTAACGTGTATTATGTATAGATTCTATAAACACACACGCACCACAAAACATCAACCACATTGACATTTTGACATATTAATTACATAACTATCTAGTCCTTTTAATATAATAAAATATACACAAATGAAATACAAATGACTTATTCCTTACATTTTAATTACAAATCAGCAGCCATTTCCAATCCAATCTCTAAATTAATTAATCTCTAAAAGAATGCAGCTGCACACTATATAGCCTATTTTACAGTTTTTAATAAGAGTTCTTATAAAAATCTCTCTCTATACTGTTAAATTATTAGAAGAGTAACACTGAAATTAATCCAATCATTGCTTTGCTTTTGAAATCCCTTTATATAATCCTCCCAAAAGAGTCCCTGTCTAGCTCTAAGCATTAGAGAGAAAATACAGGCTCTCTCTGCAGTGAAATTCAACAGACCCTCTAAGACCTATGGCTGGGCAGCTTTAGAGGTTTTGTTTCATGTTATCTGTGGTGCTCTGTGAGCGTCTCTCTGGGCACCTTGATACCATGGCCTACATTCCCCATGACAGTATCAAAGGCATTCAGACCTAAACTTTGAAGCGAAGGATGTGTGCGAGTTATTCATGCTTGGGTGAATCAAGTTGGGCCTTATTTTGGGAGGTTTGATGTGAATGAAATAGTCAAAGATTATGAGGATCTATAAAGACACTCTTAAAGTAGCAGAGACGTATCTACCTGTACAACGTAATCGGAGGATTCAAGGAGACACTGCTGAGTGAGGAGGATGAGCCAGTCTGTAGGTGATGTAATTGACTGGAACGAATATGACATCGGAGCAACAGATTCACAGAGCCTCTCAAGGTCTTACATCAGAGACCGGCAAATCATATATTACGGTTACAGAACGATGACAAGACCAAAGTGAATCTTCAGGCTTAAGCCCCATAGTCAGGTCATCCTTGGGGAGTCATTGTAATGCAATGGGCTGCAGATGTTGTATAAAAGAAAACCAGAAGAGAGAGATGACATGGGCAAGAGATAAATGGAAGCACACCAGAAGATAATAACACACCATGTGGCTTTGGCTTTACTGACGTCCCTTTTTCCGAGTCCTGACATGGGACTTTTTTTATGCCACTCTGAAGTAGCGGTAACAGGATTGTTGGTCAAAGAAAATGTTATTCATTGGAAACTCAAAGAAAAGCATGACCACTTCCCATTTTTATAACTTTACAGAAGATTACTCTCTTGAAACAGAGTGAGGAAACATATGGCTTGAGGTCTGAAGAAGACTGCATTATTAACATATAAGTGTTCAATTTCATTTTGACCAAATGACCACATTAAAAATTTGGGATATTTTTTATCTACCACTTAAAGCACTTTTTGCGTCTTTGCGTCTTTGTCGCTATCTCTGTTTGAAAACCTGCAATTTCAGTTATTTGTGCAGTTATCTTCATTATGTTGGCTGTGCACCGGCATGGCTCCAGTGCGGATGCATGTAATCTTTTGAGGAGTATGTGTGGCTGTCAGTCACAGTACTTCAGATTCTAGCCTACTTCTTGGAAGTATGACCCAAATAAGAATTTTCACCAGATATTGTCCTCTGAGCAAGTCTGCCACATTTGTTCTGACCAAATGAGGAAAAATTTATTACAATAAATCTTACTACCAATGGTAATTAAATCTAACAATCGGTAAATTCTGCTGTTTTTAGTATTATAAATGACTCCTTACAGATTGTTCCAGCAGCATTAAAGATTGCTGCTATAACCCCTGTACATAAAAAAGAAAATGATGCACTGGACGACTTATAACGAATAGGACGACCTATTTCAAATCTCCCGTTTTTGGCAAAATTACTTGAGCATATGGTTGCCTCTCATTTGTGTAATGATTTCACAGTTAATAATATTTTTTAAACCTCTTCAGTCGGGTTTTAATACAATTTTCAGTACTGAGAGGGCCTTGGTCAAAGTCACCAATGATCTGTTGATGTCTTCTGATTCTGGTGCAACATCTCTTCTTATTCTTCTTGATCTAAGAGCCATCTTTGAAACTGTGAATCACAGTCTACTACAGTACTAACTCATCTTGAAAGAGTCTTTGGTGTGTCTTAAGGTGGCTGAGGTCTTATTTTACTGACCACTCCCATAGATAATGGGTAGTTATAGGTCTGAGATTAGTTCTGTCACAACTGGCGTCCCTCAGGGGTAACTTTTAGGTCTTTTACGTTTTAACATTTATTGTTCACCTCTAGGCCACCTTTTGAGATTGCTCGTCCTTCATCAACGTGTATGCTGACAACAAACAGATTTCTATATATTCAAAACCTCATGAGTGCCTTGATGTTGCTTATTTGTTGCTTATTTGTTCTGCATTACTGAGATTAAAATATGGATGGATAATAATTTCTTGTGCTTAAACGGTGATAAAACTGAAGTTATGGTAATTAGTTCCCGCTGTTAAATTTCTAAAGCCATTTGTCTGTCTCTGACTCCTGACGGCTCTGTTTGGGAAATCCAGAGTCGAATTAGGAACCTCAGAGTTATTTTTGATGCAAATATGTCTTTTGATTCTTTTGTCCAGAACACTGTCAAAACCTCTTTTTTCCACCTTAGAGATAACACAAGATTGCACCCTATGTTACATTTTGCAGTTGCAGAAATGCTAATAAATTCCTTTGTCATCTCACAGTTAGACTATTGTAATGCTCTTTAAGCCAGAGTTTCTAAATCTACATTGAATAAGTTGCAATATGTACAAAATTCAGCTGCTAGGATTTTAACTGGGACTAGGATTGGCAGTCATATTACTCCAGTGTTAGAATCTTTGCACTGGCTCCTGGTCAGGTTTAGGGTGGATTTCAAAATTACGATGCTTATTTTTATTCATTACATGAACTGGTACCATATTACCTTACAGAATTGTCACATCCATACTATCCTAGTCGTAGATTGTGTTCTTCTCAGTCAAACTTGTTAGTTGTTCCTCAAACACATCAAAGATCTATGGGTGACAAGGCTTTCTATGATCCTGTCCTTTGGAATTCTCTGCCTCTTGAACTTAGGGGCTCTCAGAATTATGATGTTTTTAAGGTTCAACCTAAGACATTTTGCATTCGCTAATTGATTTTGTATTGTTTTTTGTTGTATTGATTATACTGTGTTCAGTGCTTTGAGAAGCTGCTTTTAAAGGCGCTTTATTAAATAAAATTTATTATTATTATTATTATTATTATTAATTAGCTCATATTACATCAAACTTATTTTTGTTATACTTTGTTCTCAAATTGTTCATGTTAACAACATCAGCACTACGTGTATATAATGTGTATTAACATGTACTGTAGATGTCAATTTCTGTACAGTCTAATCTCTAAATGTCATACCATTAAAAATTCATATAAAAAATATTTTAACCCAAAAAAGCAAATTATTCTTTCTTTGAACTGGTTGTCTTTAAAATACAAATCATGTGTAATCCCAGGCTATCTGACTGTAATCAGATGTACATTTAAAACTGGAATATAATTAAATTTAAGTCACTTGTGTTTCATAAACACTTAATCCTTTCTGGATTACAATCCACCAAATAATTTAAGAAATTTAATTATTCCATCTGCTGTGAGAAAAGGCTAAAATCCATTTTGAACACTGGTTGGTTATTTACTTGCTCACATATTGATTTCGGATAATTTTATCCAAAAAAGTTACAGTCTGCAGCTTTAATATATTCATGAAGTATTTGAGAAATGTTTAACAACATCTATAGGGCTACAAGTTATTAGCATGCAATAAATTATCTAAGACATCTAATGAAATCATGTACAACATACTGAAAATGTTCAGATTAAGGTTGGGCCGATAGAAGATGCCATCATCCATCGCCGATGGCTGATAGATATCACGATGTTGAGTCAATCAAATTTGTGTCAGCACGTCATAAATAGAACAAGGCAGCAGTTTACTTTTGGGAGATTTGTGGTGTCATGCCGAGTCCAGTGTAGACAGCATCACTGATTATAATGATTTCTATTGACTGATATATATATATGAATCTCTTCAGGCACAACCATCCCCCATGACACCAACCACCATCCCCACCCCTGCCCTGCCGATGTCATCATCTATCACAATGTTTCATTGTAGACATTGTCCGAAGGCAAATTTGTAGACATTGCCCAACCCTAGTTCTGATCACAGTAAGCTATTGTGAAAAAAAATATTGATTTATTCAATCACTGTAGCTACTAAATATTTATACTTTAATAACATTACTTCCTCCCAATAACAAAAATCAAATCCATTGTATCCTGCCATACGGGCTGACATATTAACATCAAGAACTGCCACATGTGTGTTATTAAACTAACTGGAGTAAAAGAAAAACATGAAAATTCTTCTTTCCAAATTGTGGAAAAGTTGAATCCAAATTGTGATTATCCATTCTCTTTGCCGCCTCGAATCCAATTCATGAATTGGATTCCAGGAGGCATTTTCACACAACACTGCAAGTTAGAAAAAGTTTTTGAAATGATAATAAAGCCCATGCATTATAAAACTGTTCAAACATCTGATAGCTTGCATGTTGCAGCTTTGTGTCATCATTGTTGATCATCCATATTTGTGTATCGTTTATTGCAGCAGGTGTCTTCGTGAGAGAGATCAGCTCATCTCAGTCTTTGATTTAGCACCACTTATTTTCTCCTACAGGCCTACAGTAGTGTATAGCCAGCCTTTGGCATTAAGCTCAATGAACACATAGAACATTTACTCTAATATTTTACACACTTAAAGAAGTACAAGCTACTTCAATGCTCTCAAACCACAGGACAAGTACAGCTGCCTATTTTCCAGTAGGGATGAGCCAATGGAAATGATTCAAATTTCTCTTGTCCCCTATCAATGTACCACAATGGCCTGAAACCCACGCATAAACACACGTCCAAATGACAACGGGTGCCTTGCAACCACCATTATACTCATCCTATCCCAGATTGGGTCTGCCACTACTCCGCCAACAGCAACTGCGGCTGGGCAAACATGACAGAGGTCGGGACAAATTGCTTGGCTGTTTTTCGGTGCCAGATGAAGGCTATGGATCACTGACACACACTCTCTGGGAGAGAAAACAGGGGCGAGGGAAAGAGTGACAGGCGGCAGAAAAGGATTTTCTGTGTTATCACTAGGGTTGGGTATCGATTGCGGTTTTTACGATACCAGTGCCAAATCAATACTTTTAAAATGGTACAGTGCCTAAAGGTTGCCTGAACTGATACCTAAAAAAAAAAATCAATAAAAACACAACTTGTGTACTCTGTTTCTGTTTGAGTCCACTCGCACTGCGCCGCCACGGTCTGTGGATTGAAGAGCGTGTTGAAAGACGTGGAGGAGACAAAGTCTGTCACCGTTTTATATGAAATTTAAAGGGCACTGACTCTGAGGCGAACACAAATTTATGTTCAGTTTATGGAGCTAATTGCTATAGCCCCACTAAAAATGGCCTAGTAATGCCCATGTTTCTTACGTCCATTTCGGAGAACCAGGACAAATATTTCAATTGATCGCTCAGGCATTTAAGTGGCACCGAAATCTGCGTTCTGATTCGGTTCTATTACATCCTGGTTACATAGGTACCCAACCCTAATAATCGCTGCCTTCCTGCAGTAGGCAAATTGGGCACAGAGGAAAACTCTGCCATTCTCGAAACAAGCTAATTAGACATGTGTTGGAAGATGCATGACTTAAGCGTCTTCCTGTTTCTGGCAACATTTCCAGTTTTAAAAAGCTGATAGGCCCCAGCAGTCTAATTGTAAACCATGATCCAGATGATTCCCGCTGTGGTATGCAACACATACAATGAGGAAGTGTTAAATTTTGAAACATTTAAAACAAAACCAATTTTAGGCAAGTAATGAACATTTAAAGGGATAGTTCACCCAAAAATGGAAATTACCCAATGATTTTCTCACCCTCAAGCCATCCTAGGGGTATATGACTTTCTTCTTTGAGACAAATATACTTAGAGCTATATTAAGAAATGTCCTAGCTCTTCCAAGCTTTATAATGACAGTAAATGGGTGTTGATATTCAATAGCCCAATAGAAGTCCAATAAAGTGTATCTATCCACATGGCTCCGGGGGGGTTAATAAAGGCTTTCTGTAAGCGAATTGACTATCCCTTTAAGATAAGATCATGCTGATTCTTATTGAGTACCTGGATTTTGCACATGAAAATTTTGTGGGAAAAAATCGCAAACATGACCGCACCTTCATGCATACACACCTAGGAATGATAAAAATTATGTTTTAACCTCTAGCACCTCTTAGCATTTGAGAACCACAGAGCACCAAAGGGACTTTCTCCCGAGATACAACAGTTTTCTGGCAGCACAACTTCCTTAAGTTCAGATATTGAGCCAAAAACCCTACACATACTCAAAACCCATTATACCATTAGGGAATAACCCAAAGGCCACTACAAAAGTGAACAAAATAACCCTGTTAAAGTCTGGGTTCACTCAAAGATTGAACTTTATCCAACTGTCATGTGTTCCAAGAAGTGTTGGGTGATATGGTCATTTTTCAAATCATCATATCGCCAGCCCGTGAAATAGCTGATACACAATATTATCGTGCATGCATGGGTGGGTGGGGGCAAGAGAGAGACTCTCTGTACCTATCTTATCATATGCCATTTCAGAACTATGTGTTGTTTTAAATCATGCAGGCGAGCGAGAGAGAGCCTATGAAAACGCCAATAATCAAAGTAATATACTTTCAAACATAGCCTATTAATAAACTAACATGTTAAATCTAAAAAAAATATTTAAAACAGCTATTTCAAATATATTCAGATACAACAATCATACACCACTATCAGGATCGCTCATCCTGTAACAAGTTTGCAGCATCAGAGCATGGAAGTTATCAGTCTAAAAGGTCTGCAGTCAACTGTGAAAATCAAACGTAGATTTATTTTAAAGACCAAGACATAACCCCCTCACCCCCAGAAAAACAAGAATGATATGCATTCTAACATACCTGCGGCATTAAACTCAGTTGGTGAGGGCTCAGTTAAAATATTGCACATAAATGGGCCTCATTTGCGCGAGTGTGAAATGTGGTACTGAAGTAAAGTAGCAGGACAATTTGATAATAATAGCTAAATTATAGTAGGCCGTCTAACAAAGACGAGCGCTGTGTGAACAAAAGCCAGATCTAATGCCGTGTCGTAGTGATGACGCACGTTAACGCGCTACTTTTTTACCGGCAGTTTTGAAGGAAGATCAACGTTCGTGACAAAAAAATATGTGCAAACTGTAATGATGCAAAGATCAGTTAGTTCCTCACTTTCCGCGCTGACGCCGAGATCATTCGCCAGCTTCAGTGAAAGTATAACGTGCCTAACGTTTTCGACTCGTACATTACACGTCACACCCTGATGTCACATGTCGTTACGGGACCTTTACGGGTTGTGTGTGAAAGCACGCACATATCCCGGGTAATCACTGGCAGTGTGAATGTGCAAAATCTAGCGACCTGGGAACAATTGCTGGAACACTTTACCCGTGTATTTGCCGGAATCGCAGTGTGAAAGGGGCTTATCATTTCTCTGACTATTGTCGATACACAATACTATTGTCTATCTGCACAATCCTAGTTCCAAGAGCTTTAGGCCAGTGACAGGATGTTTGCCTCCCTCCTTTCCTAATTCACGCAAATTCACACTCTCACCTTTCTTCCCCACCTCCTGCAATAATCTGCACGCCTGCCATGCTGGCATAAATGAATGCCCTCTCATGAATTCTGCATGCCCGCAGCTCACAGAAAACTAATGACATTCATTACACCACACTTGGTCTGACAGGCTGTGTGTTTGCAAGTGTGTAGGAGGATGATGTAAAATGTTTTCAGATTCACATCGAATTGAGTGTTAAATACTACAAAGCAGGCAGGCGATGTTTGCACCATTAAGTAAACCCTAAAGTCAGTGATCTGACCAATCGTGCATGTTCCAGTGTGCTCTCATCATCCAGCGGGTGAATTTATTGCGTTTTATGCAAAAAGGGGAACAAAAAATCTTCAGATCATCAAAACTGTGGTGAGAAGCTTGTAATGGAAAGTATTGCTTTCAACCGCCCACTTTAAGTAAAAAACACGCAGGCATGTCAGTCCCCAACCATGGCAGGAGGAACCACGGGGCAGCAGATGAGACTGACTGTGAGAACAAGCATTGCATCATCTGGGAGGCCTGAGAGAACGGGAGGAGACAGATGAAGAGACATGAAAGAAGGCAAAAGATGAGAGCGGAACATCACTTAACAGGGGAGGTCCTCCATTATTGTTTAATAGTGTAATTAACCAATAAATGCTCCAATAAGTTGTAGCTTTGAGGCTTCAGAAAGGCTGGCATGCAACCATATCAGCAGAAACCCATTAAGCTGGAAAAGGAGTGAGAGATTGCTGTGCATGGCATCTTTGGTCGCAGCGTCTTCGCCTGTCGTGGTCTGTGTGAAGTTTCCCTTGTGTTTTGAAAGTAAATAGTTCATAACTTAATTAGGTCCTGCTAAGTGTAATTATGGCAGATAAATCCATACCATGTGTTTACAGCAGAGTTTACATACTACTGTGGTGGATAAACAGACCAGAGAACAGCATTTTAAATACGTTTTATAAGGTTTAGAGAACAATTAGAAAAGAAAACTATGCAGGCGAAAAGAAATATTGCACTGCATCTCAAAAAGTATCTTACATTATCCCCTTTTATACATTAATACCAGTAAATTGCTTAAAATTACCAGAACGACTTTACTGGTAAATACAAAAATGTGCTGTTCACACAGGCAATGGCATTCTATCTTTTTTACCAGTAGTGCACCATTCACACATCAGTTTCAAATTATCAGTCATTTCTATGTCAAATGTTCACATTCATGCAGCACTTTTAAACCAGAGACACTGTATTAGACAACTTCAAACCAAACTACACAGCACAGAGTAAATGCGTCATCTGCGTCACAATTATTATGATTGTCACAGAGTGTTTAAATTTAGATTTTTAACAGCTCTGGATTGGCTCAGGGTACAAACCCTTTTTCTGTTAATGGCTTTTTAATGTGGGTGGAGCTTAGGTGGAGGCAGAAAGATTCCCCTGACCACTTCACTAACACTAGCTATAAAGTTTGTAAGCTTTTTTTTTAACAATGACTGGAGAAAATCAGATTTTACCTGCATATGTAAGGTCACTCACTGTCCGAGACTTCGATTGTTATATGAAAAGGTTAACTTTAACGGACGAAAGCAGATTGGGGTCGCTACACGCTCACTGAAAGGATGGACAATCTGACAGGATTAATTTACCTCTGGTTGAGTGATTCACATCTATAGAAAAACCTAATGTGCAGAGCAAAGAGAAACTCACCTGTGTCTATCTAGTCATGAAGATTTATATCCTCAGCAGGCAACTATTTTTGCAGGTACATGAGAGTGAACTGCCAAAATACATTTAAATTAAGATGTGAATATTTTGTAGAAATAAAATTCCAAAAACAGCAAATTTTGAACTTTCTGTATTTGATTATTCTTTCCTACCAAGTTCCTAAAAATTCTAGCCACAATCAATCACAACAATATACAATAACAGAGGAATAAGCATATAAGGTAGTATTTTTTTTTTGTTGTAATAAGTATCTTATGCTCACCAAGGCAGCATTTATTTGATCAGAAAAAAAACTATATAAAAATATAAAAAAATATATATATATATATATATATATATATATATATATATATATATATATATATATATATATATATGTATATATATATAGTTAATGGTCACAAAGTCCATTCAAAACCATCCCATGAAATGCATGCAATTCCAGATGCAGCTTTTGTAATTATTTTGTATTTGCTGCTATGCATATAATATGTCAAATGTATAGTAGGGACACAAATTACTATGAAATCTTCCATTTTCCTTACAGCTTAGAAGGCAAATGAAAAAGCTACTTTTCACCCCCAAGCCTGGCAGTGACTTGCTAATTGCTCCTCAGAGCTTCACTGATTAAGGTGAGTTTTTAAAGGTAATTATCATAAGATTTGTCTTTGGCAGAGATGCTTTGCTCTATTGTGAGTTTGATTACGAAAGGGCTCAGTGTTACTAGTGTCGGCTAATGGGCACTTTGTGATTCAAATCACTTTGCCCATTCACAACCACACAACGGTATGGTGTATCTCTTGGCTCCTGATGCTCTAATTTAATATGAAAACCTCACACTACGCTCCACTGATGCAGCATTACTGGATATGACGGATAATGACTCATTTTCCAAACTCTTTGCTGAATATAGGCCTGTTTTCTCAATTATCTTATTTAATAAACCAATAAACTGTGGGTTACCCTGTGTTCAACATGAACAGAAAAGAATATAGTTGTGATATTAAAGACATTAGGATGGTAGACAGAAACAAATCAAAAGAGCAAATGTAGACAGAGAGATCAGGAGGGAGTCAGAGGGGAGCAGATGCTCTTTTTGGCCTGCTGAGATAATCCTCGATGCTAAAATCCATTCACTGATTTATGCTTGATAAAAACCCATGGCTTCAACTGCCATCGCCACTGAATGCAGGATAATTTGAAATGAATTAATTTTATCCCTTTGAAACAAATGATCCAAAACCTTCTTTGAGGAGTCTAACTTCTCTGCTGCTATGACAACAACACAAAAGCTAGTTAAAAATGCATTGCTATCATGATTTTAAAGCAGAAAAGTATGAGTCTCACTGTAAATAGAGTATTCAACCCACTGAGTAAATGAACCCAGTGACAGAGAAACCCTCAAAACAGCCATTACACACACACAATATTCCTCTTTTGCACGCAGAATTTTATGATACAATGAATGCCACAATGATTATTGTAGGGAAGGAAAGAAATTCTTCTTCTTCAGCATTTCTTGGACTCCGTCCGCACCAATTCCCATTCACACACAAACACACACACACACACAAGCAGAAATAACAATCAGCGAGGGTCCCTTCACACAGCACTGTGAGGTAGAAAAATCTCAAGTCTTATTCTCTCCTAATAGCACAAGAAGAAAAACACACATACGAGGAACAATCTTCATACCACAAAGAAACACACACACACCCTAAAACTGACACCTTAAAAACGGAGTAGATTGGATTCTGGCTGCACCTCTACGATAAAGAAAGACAGGCTGATTGTCTAGGTTATTTGGCATTGGTTAATTAAAGCCTTTCAGCATCAAAGCTAACAGGACACCAAGCTCTGGCCTAATTGAAATGAAACAGGGTGTTAAAGATCTTTGTAAATAAAATCCTCAGCAACTTCTGACTGACATATTTAATGAAAAGGCAAATGTTTGCGCGAACACTGGGAGTCTGTAGGCTATGTACAGAGTTTCGAGTGAAAAACGCTCAAGGTTCACGGCAAGATCTTTTACAGGCATTTTCAAGACAACATCTGTGGTGAGCCTGTTAAAATGAAAAAATAAATAAAATACCGTAACATTCAGATTTGATTAATTGGATCTGAAAATGACGCCTGACTGTCATGTCTTTCCATTCCCAGTGTAGCCTGATGAGTTCAATAAAAACCTTATGACGTCAAACCATGTTGAGCCTCCTTTTACTTGCTGACAGAAATGAGGGAGTGGTATCTAATCAGACTGGAGAGTCTTCCTAATTTGCTTCTCAATTCATTCACTGCAACTTTACATTCGGAAGCGAGTAGAGAATCAGAATAAACCGTATTGTAGCACTGTATACAGTGACATTCTGCTATATGTGCTGTCAGAACGGTGGTGCATTGTTATTAGTATGAAGCTCTGTGGTGTCCTTTGCTTTCCACACTCATGACCTGCTTGAATTTATGAGTGCTACACCTACAGTAAGGGCAAATATGGACTATTGGGGTTATTCACTGCTGGCAGGTTAACTTAAACAGCTAATATATGTTGATTACGATTTGAATGTCTTATTATAATATATAAAATATAAAAAATATATAAAACACCTTATAAGATTTCATATTGAGCTATTGTGGTCATGTGGGAAATGCTTACTTTATATGTTACTTTATATTCCCATTACATCCCAAAGTCAGTATCAATAAATGTATTATTAAAGATGTCTATTATCCATTGCAAAACATTTTTGTTTTCTAATATATATTTTAAAATGTCATTTATTACATTTAGGAGCCATTACTCCATTCTTCAGTGATCCTTCAGAACTCATTGTAATATGATGATTTGCTGCTCAAGAAATATCTCTTATTAATTATAATCATTGGAAATTGTTGTTCTGCTTAATGTTGTTGTGGAAACTGCATGTGATACATTGTTCTCAGGATTATTTAAACATCAATAATAATAATTTCAATTTATAATGCATACAATAACATAAAAGAATGATAATACACTATTAAAAAGTCTCCAGAAATGTCTAAAACCACACTAACAAATTACTTCAGTCGCAGAGATGGATTGAGGCTGCTGAGCAAAGATAAAAAGAAAGGAAGTAGTTACCGACACCTCTTTTTTTAATTATTTCCTCTATTTCTCCCACTCAAAGGCAATGTTGGCCGCAGTCACAGACAAGTGCAGGAAAGAATGCCTATTTGTCATGACAACCTAATTCACAGGCATTTGAGAGTCGCTTCACAAGCCATCAGTGTCAGAATGCGCTCTGCCTTTAACGGATCCAAGTGACAAATCAACTTGGCCTTTCTTGTTCTCTCTCCTCATCCCTTTCTCATTCCCTCCATCTCACAATTTCTTCTGTATCTCCCTCCTCAACTTCTGACACATTGCCCAAAAAAGCATTTCTCAAGCAGCTCTATGGCATTGTTTCTCTTCTGATGTTTTCCTAAATTGCCCTGCAAATCGGTTTCTAGATAATGCATAAAGAAATAGAAAGTGAAAGCTGATACACTCATACATTACAAATACATTCTTTCTCTTCTGCCAAAAATAGACCAAAAGTATTTATGATGCAGTAAACATATTTGTGTCCAATCAAATGCTTTGAAACGAATATGAAATAAAAAAAATCATGTCCCATGTTCGAATAAACTAACCTCACTAAAGTGTGCATTCTTCATTGGCTGCAAACAGCAATCCAGCTGCCATCATAAGCATCATGACAACTCCAACAGGCATGCATAAATAAACTGTAGAACATACTTTGGTCGAAAAGCAAGTTCTTCATCAAATTTAGGGCTGTCGCGGTTAATAAATTTCCCTGCGGTTATTATGGGTGGCGCGATATGCGGTATTACCGCCTTTTTTTTTTTACATACCTAATTTATCCTGATTTTGCTGCATACAAAGCTCTATTGTTGAGTTATGTGGCATATATTGTTGCTTTTTTAACTGACAGAGAGACACGTTTTAAAACATTTTAGTTTATTGTTAAATGCCAAACAGCAACAAGAACATGCGTTTTCCAATAATTTTTTTTTTAAGAAATCAAAGTTCTAACATGTATTACACATGTATTTGCGCGCGACTTTGGACAGCAGCGGAAATCTAGACTGATTATCGCGCCACCACTGATTTTTAAAAACCAAACTCACTAAACATTATACTAATAAAGTATACTATGTACAAAAAAAAAAAAAGATGAGCCCTGAATATAAATGCAAGTCGTTTAGTAACACGTTAAGCCTTATGATGGTTTTCTATGGGAGGAAAAGGCTTAACGTGTTATTAAACGCGTTGAATTCATATTCAGGGATCATCTGATTTTTTTGTAGATAGTATACCTTATTAATATGATGTTTAGTGAGTTTGGTCTGTTAATATCACTGTATTAGTACATTAAACCACGTTAAGCGGTTTTCACGTTAAGCGTTTTAGAATGTCCCGAAGACCTCAAATTAGATGCATTGCCACGTCACAAGAACCTTTTATCAGCAAATTTTGCATATCGGCTCATCTAAATTCGCTGGCTCGCCCTTTTCATTGGGTTGAAAGCCGAAATGTTCCCAAACTGGCGACGTGACATTAGTATTTGGGACGAGATTGAGCGCCTCCCATCGTTTCAGCCGGCCTATTCAAAACAAACGAAGCACCATAAAGCTACAACGGCTCGCGAGAAAATTACAGTCGTAACCATATTGTATCATTCATTCATTTAACATTGAATGCATAGTTACAAGTTTAAAAAACAAGAAGGCCACAGCCTCATAAAAAAAAAAAAAAAGAAAAAAACTGAACACTGCGGTTGCCGCGGTTTCTGCGGTTGCTATCTTTCCTCCGCGGTTTGCATGTCAATAGCGCGGTATTACAATATTGCGGTTATCGCGCCAGCCCTACATCAAATGCCGGTTCTCTTCATCTCTCCTTGAAACTTGAACACACCTCTGTGAAAGAAGTAAAGCCAGTTTTCTCTTTAGGAAAAATGGAACACAACAATCATGAAAGGCCACAAAAAAAGAAAAAAATGGGGGGAGGGGTTCAAGAAAGGAAAAATTTTGCCACACTTGCTCACCAATGGATCTTCTGCAGTGAATGGGTGCCGTCAGAATGAGTCTTCAAACAGCTGATAAGCACCTAAAACAGTTCCAAAACAGTTCTAAACAAACATATTGGGGGTTTTTGATGTGAAAGGACAAAAGGGGATGGATTATTTTCACTGGAGGAAGTGTTACTATGTTTGGGCAGGAGTGACAGTTTAAAGACCAAGAAAGTTAAATGCCATGATGATGGATCCATTTGTTACGAACAATTATGCAGCTTTTCACTTCAGAAGAAGTTAATTGATGGACTGGAGTCCTGTGGATTGTGTGTTGCTGTTTTTCAGCTGTTTGGACTCTCATTCTGAAGACCCCCATTCAATGCAAAGGATCCACTGATGAGCTAGTGATATAAATTAAATTTGTTCAGGTGAAGTAACAAAATATTCTATTCTGGCCTGAGGGTGAGTACATTTTCATACTCCTTTAAGATGAAAGCTATATGATGAGGTAAATCGTGTCAAATTAAGCATAAACAATGGCCAGAAGAGACGCTGAATGTGAAACAGAACTGCAGATGGAGATGGGAGGAGAAAGGCTGGAGGAGATTGAGGGATGAGCTGTGAATGTAGAAGAGGAGAAGAGAGGAGTCCTTCAGGGTCCACTGCACCGCTAGTGAAAGTGGCCACCGGTTCAAATTAGAAACCATGTGGTGACAAGTGTGAGAAAATCTCATTAACTCTCCATCCGCCCAGAGAACTGATTCATCTGTCTTTACATGGTTCCTTTCAGCGAGCCTGGATTACAACGATTCTCCCGTGTGCCATTCAGCACTCACACTACAGAGTTCATTTACTGTAGTGGAGGATACAGCACGCTTTGGGAAGAGGAATTGGATTGGGACCAAACATGCGTGTGAACAACACAATCATTTAGAGAAACATCAAGTCTCTTGTCTTTCACGACCGTGAAATCAGGAGACGATTAGGAAATGGGCAAAAGGCAATTAGTAGAAATGTGTGTAATTCGCTAGCATTCACTGCATGGATGATATCTGTCAAAAATAAGCCCCTTAATCGTAATCCATTTGTAAACTACAGATAGGATGACATGGATCATTCATAATAATGCCCAGGGCTTTTTTAGCAGCCAAAAAAAAATCTAACCTGTCACAGGCATTTGTTAATTTGTGTTAATTTGTAATCGGGTAGTTGGCATGACATGTCATATCTGATATGATATACTCCATCCACAGCTATTTCAGTAAAATCTCAGTAATTTTTGTATATTTGCATGAAGGTTTTTGTGATGTTATATTATTGAGAGACTAAATTAAATATATATTACACTGAAAAAACATGAATTCATCATAATACAAGTCTAATTCTTTATAATTCCTCAATTACATGGAGGTTTTTGTAATTTTGTATCAACTGAGGCCTCAAAATTGTAACTGTGAAAGTACTTCAGAGAACTGAAATCATAGAATTATGCATTTACATACACGTTAACATTCAATCCTACATTCGGTGAATGCACGGCGTTGAAAAATACTACTTTGACACATAATACATTTTAAAGTAAAATGTAGCCCAGGGGTTCTATACCGTACATAAGGAATGACTACTGCTCTGATTTATGCATGGCAAGAGAAAAGCATGTGTTAAGTCCTACAGTAATGTTTCTGCTTGCATTTGATTTTAAATATGCAGCACATTGGATCAGATCTAACTGATGAGACTAAACACTTTCTGCATAAACCATCAGAGCATGTTTTGTTGCATCCCTCAGTATCATTCATGCACGCGGGTAACAATGAGCAAGAGCAATACTTTATCAACAGTGAGCAATTTAAAAATTAACCTAAATAGGCATGTTTAACACTTTTAAAACCAAGTCTATCCACCTTTTATTCTATTTTAATGCCCGGTGAAGATCGAGCATCACTGGCAACAGTTGAAATACGACATTGACGTTAAAGTATCTATTCATTTCAGTGCACCTCATTTCAAAGATAAGACTCTATAAGATAAGAGCAGCAGTACGCACCTTTCCAGGGATTCACAATATGTCCTCAAGTCACCGAGTCCCGTTATTTGGCATCGTCACCTTTCAGAAAGGCAGCGAATTCCACAAAAGCCGCCTCACCTGCTCCAGCAGCAGCTCTGTGCAACGGAGGATGGATTAAAGCAGAGATGCTGTGAAGAGAGTCGAGCTGCGAATGACCGGTAACTCTCTCCGGAGGTGTTAGTCCGCCCAGAGACCCGGCAGCGGCTGTCACTCCTGCCTGTCCCTCTCGCGGACCTGTCAGCACCAGCCAGCCGCTCTCACGAGCCAAACCCCGGACAAACAAACGCGCCTCGCCGCTGTAACGGCTCCCGTAACCACCGCGTGGCGCTGCTGTCTCCATAACAACTGAGGTGAGGTTTGACTGAGGTGAAGTCTTTCAGCGTTGTCACATCTCGAGACACCTTACTTTATCTGGTATTTAGGAAAAGGACTTCGCGTCATATAATTTACTTAAGTTACTTACTTGCATTATTTATCATTTCGAGCTTTGTTATTTGTTTACATTCAAATCAAAAGCATAAAAACAAAAGCTTTCAGAAGCACCATGTCCCCATCACCTAACTGAAATTACATCCTGCTGCTGCTTATTTTGTTTACAGTATAAATATTTGTCCTCCACCATTTTTTCACTGAATTAAAATTTCTAAACAATGAAGATTGATTATTGTTTTATCAGCCCTTAATGTAGAATATTCTTGCATTTCATTGTGTTTACATGTAATTTGAGTTTATGGAATTATTCTAATAGTCACATTGGATGCAGTTCATCTTGAAATTTACAAGTCTGAAAACACCAGGATTAATTACATAAGGGTCATTTGGATTTTTGAGGAGAGCACACGTCAATGTGACACTGGAACACAAAACCAGTTATAAGGGTCAACTTTGTGAAATTGAGATTTATACATCACATGGAAGTGGTATAAATAAGCTTTCCATTGATGTATGATTTGTTAGGATAGAACATCATTTGGCTGAGGTACAACTATTTGAAAAGCTGGAATCTGAGGCTGCAAAAAATCTTAAAACTGCCAATAAAGTTTTCTAAATGAAGCTCTTAGCAATGCATATTTCTCATAAAAAATTAACTTTTTATACATTTATGGTGGGAAATGTACTAAATATCTTTTTGGAACATGATCTTTCCTTAATTTACTAATGATTTTTTGGGATAAAAGAAATATCAATAATTCTACTCATACAATGTATTGTTGGCTATTGCTACAATTATACCTGTGCTACTTATGACTGTTTTGTTGTGGTCCAGGGTCACAAATGAGATTGTGTTCTATCGCTGTCGTCTTATTTATTCAAATTGTTTTTATTTATTCAAATTATTCACAAATGCATATGCATAAGCTCAAAACATAATACATGTTTAAAATAATTGATCTACCTTTCAGCTAGAAATTATATTTTACCCAAGTTTAAGCTGTTTCTGTGACTGGCCAAATAGATCCTGAAATGAATCGAGGTGGTGTTAAAATATGTATCACCACAAGGCTGTGCTGTTCTTCTCTTAAATTCATCCAGCTGGCATTGCTGCAATCACATTGGGATTTTTTTTTTACCATAAGTTGCTGTGTACTAACAGTCTGAGAATGACTGATTAATGTCATTTCTTCATACATGTGCCTTGTGTAATCTCTCCCTTATTCTAAGCTCTGATTTGAGCATAGAGTTTCAAGTAATTAGCACCTTTTCACCTTCATCTTGTGTGACTGCAGTGCATCTCTAACATGGAAATGTGATTGATTGTCTGGAAACCACCTCTGTCATATACAGCTGTATGAACACAGTGATGGCCATCCTCCAAAGACCAAACCCCTGGATGCTTCTCTACACTGGTGACTTCACCTTCGCAGATACAATGCACATAAGCCTCAAGGAGCAAGCACAACAACGGTACGGCCAGATCAAAAAGGGCTCAAAATCAACATTGCCAAAACAGAGTACCTTGAATTCGGCACCAAATCAATGGGACCATCTGCATTGACAGCCGTGTGTGTGAGTGTAAAATGCTGGCTCATGACCAAGAAACTTAAGTCGGCCATCCACACGATTAAAAAGGTGCTACAGTGGATGCTTGGGCTGAGCCTACACAACCACGTAATGAATGAGGCCGCCAGGCGATGTCTCCGAGTAGCCGCAAGATGAGGGAAGCCCTTCTGAGATGGTACCAAATGCTCCGTTTCAATCCTGGAGGCCTCCATCCGTGAGGAAGACCCAAGAAGCAGTGGATAGAGTCCATCACGAAGGATATGAGAGTGGTGGGCCTAGCCCCTGAAGACGTCACAAACCAAGCCAAAAGGAATATCTGAATATCTGAACATGGCAGAACGCTAGGAAAGAAGCCGCCGATTACGTCCAGTTATCTGTATGATTTTATTAAACCTATCAACACAAAATTCAAATTTATAGTGTAGAGCAAAATCTAGTTTATAGTGTATAAAAAGCAAAGATACATTTTTCAATGTATCACTTGGTTTGTGAAACTTCTAGCAATTTTAAAATGTGAAAATTGTTTAAATTTTTTCAGTGTAACGGAGTTTCTCTGGAACACATCTTCTCATGGATCCATCAATACAGATAACACAAAGCCTTGCCAGATCAAAGGTCTCATGTTTGAGTCTTTTAGGACAGGCAACTATCCCTTACCAACATGTGTCAGTGGGATTTGATGGAGAGACTCAGAATGTAATAAAATAAAATAAAATGAAATAAAATACACACTACACCAAGGGCGTAGATTTGGTTTGAACATTGGGGGGGTTGAACGTTGTATGCTGCCCGTTATTTTTTTCAAAAAAAATTTTTTTTATGTGTATTGTTATTGGATAATTTATTTCTTCCTATCTATCTACCTATCTATCTATCTATCTATCTATCTGGCAACATGCTTTAACTGATTACAAATTCAACATATACAAATATGAAAGAGACAACATTTAGACATTTATTTTAAGATTTTTACATTCCACCTTAATGCTTTTTAATTTTTTTTCTAAAGGGAAACACATCTTTAAAACATTAAAGGCATTAATGTATAGCCTAACTTTACAAAACTGCTGTTTTTCTATACTGTTTCCTATTTTATTTTATTTGATTGATTGAATGGCATCTTCTTTACCTGATCACCTGCTCCTCCTCTCCCTCTGCTGACTTTTCTACCCTGCAGCTATATTTACCTCGAATCTGTTATAAAAACATGTTATAAGAGATTATACACCTCATAACGTTATTAAAATTTGTGTATAATCATCATTCATAAAATTCTAACATAGTAGAGATTATCAAAAGAAAGAAATTAAGTATTGAAACCGCCAGTAGGCGGCAGTGTTTCACTGTTTTAATGAGTTAGCCACTTAAATCGTTAATTCATCCAATTCGTTCAAAAGTCAGATTAATTTAGTAAGAAAACAAACACCGATGTGAATACTTTTGTCGTTGATAATTACAGACACTATTGAAAAATATACTAGCAAAACAGACAGCTGCTTTGGTAACTTGTTATACTGATAGTTATAGCTAAATACATTGCAATGGATTAGCTAGGTAAAATATATGTGGTGTGTACTAACTATTACACAATATTCTCATACCTCATTCTCAGTACATGCTTTATTTTTTTGCATCCCTCTCTGACCAGCAGTTAAATATAGTCCGCTGTGCAGGCTTTCTTCATTTTTGGCGTTAACATTAACCGTGTGCTCTCCCATTCAAACACCACTCGCTTGTTTTGGTGAAAGTGCGACTCATTGGTTGGGCGTTACCAATCGGTTCAATGGAGGGGGAGTATTTTTTGTCTGATTTATTATGACATACTCATATTTGATTAGGAACAAAATTATTTTTAAAAAAAAATAAATTCTATTTTTTTCATATTATATTTTTCATTTGATCTACTGTGATTTTCATGTTGAAATATTGGGGGGGGGTTGTAACTGATGGATTTGAATATTGGGGGGGTTACCTCCCCCCCATCCCCCCCCATAAACTACGCCCCTGCACTACACACAAGAATAATGACAAGAATTCAAGCTGTAGTACTTTTCATTTATAAATTTTAATTGTAATTAGCATCTAAATGTTGCTTTAGTAAGCATTAAGTCCTGTTCACCACAAGGACAATAACTATAAAGATAACAATAAATATACAATTCTAAAAGATGTTTGCAGTTTTACAGAATAACAGTCCACACCACAGATATAACAATAATGGCACAGAGAAACACTATCGGTGAAATCACTTTCAGACCTATTTTTCCCAGCTTATTAACAAAAAAAACATTGGTACCCAATGAGAATCAATCCTGCTATAACAAACTTAAGAATTTAAAGCAGCAGGTGCGCATGTGATTAGAATAAAAAGACAATATTGTTTGTGTAACAAACTGACTCAGGGACAGAAGGTAAAATATGAACAGGTTATTTATTAAAAGCAGGTATGTATATGACTCTGACTGAGTAGCAGGTGAGAGAGTTCGGGGGATCCGGTGAGCAGGTTATGGAGATCTTGGTTGGATCTTGGCTTACTCTGTATGGCAGGTGGGGTGACCAGAATGGGGAATATATTGCACACACCTCTGGGGATAACGCTGGAGAGGAATCCTTGAAAGAGGGATTGGTGAAGAATGGTGAAGGGGCTGACAAATCTGGGATTGAGTTTCCGGCAGGGCAGGTGCAGTCTTATCTCCCGAGTGGACAGCCATACCTTCTGTCCAGGCTGATAAGTCAGAGTAGGTGCTCTGCGAAGGTCGGCTGCCATCTTCTGCCTGTGCACTGCCCTTGGAGATGATGATGAGCTTCATCCCAGACTCTGTCTCTCTCCCGGAACCAGTAATCCACCGCAGGAATATCGGAGGGGTCTCCTGACCAGGGGAAGATAGGGGCTGGTACCCAAGTACACATTGGAATGGTGTGAGACCCATAGATGGTTGACGAAGTGAATTCTGGGCATACTCAGTCCAGCCCAGGAACTGGTTCCAGGAGTTCTGGTGACCATGGCAGAAGGTTCTGAGGAATCGTCCTACCTCTTGTATCTTTCGTTCCGTTTGACCATTAGATTGAGGATGGCAACCAAAGGAGAGGCTTACGGTCACATTTAGGAAGGAGAAAAAGGCCTTCCATACCCAGGAAATGAATTGGGGTCCATTGTCCGGCACAATGCCCTCGGGGAGGCCAAACTGGCGAAACACCCAATTAAAGAAGAGTTCTGCTGTCTCCAAGGCTGTGAGTAGACCCTGTAGGGGAATGAGATGGTCTCACATCTCCTGCCATGTTGGGCCACCAGAAGCAATCCTTTAGCAGTGAGAGAGTTGCATCAGTCCCAGGGTGGACAGTTCCTAAGGAGGTATGAGTGGTTAGAATGAGTGGAGTGTGTTGGGTCCGTGGAACATATTGACATCCAGGGGGGCAGCCCGGCGGAGCAGCAGGAGGAGTTTCCGCAATGACTGGTGGTGAGGTCCACTGAATAGGGCTAGAAATGAGTTGAGTAGGGATTATATTTTTAGGCTCTTCTGTACTGTCTTTGGGAGCATGGATTCGGGACAGGGCATCAGCCTTGATGTTACGAGGACCGGGTCTATAGGAGATAGTGGAATTGAACCTTGTGAAGAGAGAGCCCATCATAGGCATTTTGTTTCTCTGAGGTATTGTAGGTTTTTATGATCTGTATGTATGGTGAACAGATGAGCCGTGCCCTCTAGCCAATGTTGCCATTCCTCTAATGCTAACTTGATAGCCAACAGTTCCCGATTCCCAATGTTGTAGTTCCTCTCCGCCAGGCTGAACTTGCTTAAGAAGAAGGCGCATGGTTGGAGTCGAGGAGGAGAGCCCTGCCATTGGGAAAGTACAGCTTCCACTTCGGTGGTAGAGGCATCCACTTCCAGTACGAATGTGAGTTCAGGGTCTCGGTGAACTAGGAGGGGAGCGGTTGTGAAGGCTTGTTTTAGGGTGGTGAAGGCTTTAGTGGTAGTGGGAGTCCAGGACAGAGACTTTGGCTTATTACGTAGGAGGTTGGTGATGGGACTAGTGATGGTACTGTAGTTCTTTATAAAATGGCAGTAGAAATGCGCAAACGGCATGACCCTATATTCATAGTGGCCAGAAGGGGTCACAAATGCCATCTTCCATTCATCCCCCTTGCTTATGCGGATGAGATTGTATGCACCATTCTGGGTGTCAGCTCGGTGGTATCGTGGTGTAAATCTGGCTGGTGAGCATTCCTGGAGGAAGATTTCAAGCGGTTGGAACATCTGGTGGCTTGTTGGATAAAACTTTCTAGACCCTGCGAGTCATCGAGATGCCATCTGGAGGCGAAGTCAGGGTTCTAGACCTTGGCGAAACGCGGTGATCAAAGATCACTTCGTTCCATTCGCTGGCCGCTGCAAGAGTTCTAAACTGCAGGTATATTCATGCATAGACAGTTTGTCCTGTTTGAGTTGGTATAGTTGCTCACCAATGGATGAATCACCCTTTGTTGTGCCAAATACCTCCCGGAAGTGTGTGATGAAATGTTCGAAAGATTGTGTAGCGGGACCTGCCTGTGACCAGATTGTTTCAGCCCACCGAAGTGCGGGACCTGAATGGGACGAGATCACAAAATCGATAATAAACTAACCCAAAACTACACAAACAATATGCAATAATATTTGTTTATTTTTCCATATATTTTTCCATATATAATTGAACACATTTTTTAAAGAAAAAAATTTAAGAACTTAGTCATTTCCATTAAAGTTCACACATATGTCTAAGAGTTAACATTCACATCTGACAACTATAGCCAAATGTTTTGAGCGTTTAGTACACTATTTATAGTTTAAAACCTAGCAAACTATTTTGTGAAAGTTGATTAAGTAGTAAGCCATTGCCCAAGTTCATTTAAACTTTCAGAAAATGAAACAACTTTATATAAACCTTCAAACAAAAATCTAATGAAAAATCAAATTTAAAACTTACTTCGAGTCAAGTCTTCTGGAACTCATGGTGGACATTCAAGTACATCTTCTGATAGATCCATCACTACAGACAACCCACAGCTTTCTCAGATCAAAGGTTACAATCTTCCAGCAGGATTGGACTCTGATGCTAAAACAGACAAAGTACTCACCTGTTCCCACAAGCTTCACACCACACCAGTCCACACTGGCAGAATTTCAGTCTGTATTGACCCACACTTGATTTTTTTAAATAAGATCTTCACAATACTGCAGTTTGTCTTAAACCAGATCTTACAAATGTGCGTATTCCCCTCAATAACATCATGAAGTAAGAAACTGTTTTTGAGTCATAATTAGAATACAAGGTCATTAACATTGGCACCAAGAGGCAGATCACAAATGTTCATTTATGGACCATAGGTAACAGAATAAAAACAGTGAAAGCTATGATAAATGGTGAAACTTCTCACACTCTAAACTAAACTCTAAACTTTCTAACAGTAGCATAGACAACAAATATCTTCCACATCTCTCATTTTTATCACAGGTGCAGGCAAGAAATATTTCAACATAAAAAAGATTAGGAAATATGTTTAACCACAAACCAAACCACACAGACAAAAACAAACAAAAGGACTACATACCACAACAGCTGGTATAAATACACAGCATCAATTTGGGATAAAACAAGGAATTAACAATTAACAAATGACTAACTACGGCAACTAGGGATAGACCATATGACCAAAATTGTATTTTGCTGCATGAGAAATGTATATAACTTGTATATATACATATACAGTACAATTCTGTTTTGTTGTATAATGTGCAGATAATAATGGCCCTTTCTTGCATACATTTATTTTGAATTCATAACTGAAAACTTTGCTAGAAAATATAATAACATTAAACAAAAATCAACTAAAAATGAAGGGAAAATAGAAACTATGCACATAAATTAAACTATAAATATATCTATTTATGCACATTTTATAGAATTTGAATTATGTCTGTGAGTGAATAGACACTCAAGAAGATGTTAAATTGTGTGCCACCACAAGGTTGTGCTGTACTCCTGTTGAATCGTTTTTGTGTTGCATGGTATCTCTTTCATGGTCTTCTGGTGAATGGGGACCAGGATTCAGGGGTCAGGAGCTGGACCTTTTTTTCGTGGAAGTTTCTATGTAGATAAACTTGAACAACTCAATAAAGCCTACAGTAAGTCAATATTGCTTGATATTAAGTAGGTTTTAAAGCTAAAGTGATTTCATTTATTAACAACACAAAAGATACTGTATACTGTATGTAAAGAATTACGTTGATTGTGCTTCATGGATAATTTAACCTTTTCAAAACTGGTCTCCAAGAAAAGGAAGACTTCATTCTTTTTGTTCACCACAACCAACAAAGCCTAACCCAGCATCAGTATATAAAAATATAATAAACTGAGTGATGCTACACTACAAATGTGGCCACAGTGTTTGTAAAATTAGTTGTGTGACAATTAGTTTATATAGCTAAATATAGACATATATCTCATTTATATTTATATTTGTATTTAGAATTTTGATGTCTTATGGTATCAGGTGTTTTCCTCACATTGGTTGAATTCAGTTAATACTGACAGTAGTTTTTGTTTTGTTTTGTTTTTTATATATTTAATTTACGAGGGCGTTTTAGTGCCACGTTGAAAAAAAAAATCTAATATTAAAAGATTAAAGTTGTAATATTTTGAGAATAAAGTCGAAATATTACGATAATAAAGTCGAAATGTTTCGAGTATAAAGTCAAAATACTTTGAGAATAAAGTCAAAATTCTGAGAATTTAAATAGTAGAAATTAAAGTTTTATTATTTTGAGAGTAGGCCTTTATTGCACATGTAAATGTCCTGGATTGAGAGCAATGAAGAATTTTATATATACATTATGAACAGCAGCTGCTTTTGATAGACCTACTTTTAATGTCTCAGCTTTCAAAATCAGTTTTATAGTGAAACACAAAAGATGTCTTACAACGTGTTTTTCAAGTTCTTAATGATCAGATTGCTGTATTTATGTGAAGCAGTTCATTAAATTAAACTGTTTTCTTTGTGAATATTCAAAATATGTGAAAATGTATTCTCATAATATTTCGACTTTAATCTCGAAATATTTTGACTTTAAACTCGCAGTATTACGACTTCATTATCGAAACATTTCAACTTTATTCTCGTAATAGGCCTGTTATGACTTTATTCTCTAAACATTTTGACTTTATTCTCATAAATATTTCTTTTTGAAAATTCAAAATATGTGAAAATTTTCGACTTTAAACTCGTAGTATTACGACTTCATTCATGAAACATTTTGATTTTAATTATTTATATATATTTTGACTTTATTCTCGTAATGTTTCGACTTTATTCTCAAAAAAATTTGACTTTATTCTCATAATATTTTGAATTTATTCTTGTAATATTTCGACTTTATTCTCGAAAGATTTTGACTTTATTCTCGTAATATTTCGACTTTATTCTCTAAACATTTCAACTTTATTCTCGTAGTAGGCCTGTTACGACTTTATTCTCATAAATATTTCAACTATATTCTTGTAATTTCAACTTTGTTCTCGAAATATTATGACTTTAATCTTTTTTTTTTTTTTTGACGTGGCACTAAAACACCGTCGTAATAATTCACAGTGGAACTGATCATTTATTTTTTATGTATTAAACCCAACCCACTTTAAATACACAATAAAATCCCTGAAAGATCTCACTTGTTGGGAACAACTGAAGCTGTTTAGCTCAGGATTTGTTGAGAGGAGAATGCCCAACACTGTAGGGGAGCCCTAACAACCTTACATGATACCTTAAGTATCCTGGGCACCTGACTTTAACAGCATTATTAAGTAGATATTGGATAGAAAGTCCACCAGACACTGCTGCTTCCCAAAACAACATGTTGTTTGGAACATTTGTTTCAGAATCTGGCACATTGTCCATTACAGTCAAGTTATCAAAATGTCAATGGTAAAAAGGGCCATTGTCTATTGTCAATAATGAAACAATATGAAGCACAGCTGACTCAGAAGTCACTTTCAAAACAAATAGCTTTCTGTTGGTCACTGCAGCAAATCTGCCTGACCAACTTACAGTCATTGTGAAATCTACAAAGGGAAAACTTTCACACCCACATTTAATCCTTGATTGTATGGACTCCTATTGAAATGGATTTCATCTGTTGAGCTAACTGTTTTTTACATTTAGTCTTCAATCAGCTAAAGAGAAACCACATCTAATCACACCCACCCTCACAAAGTGCTGCGATCTTCACATCTTCCATGAAGCAGCTTTAGACACCTCTTACACAGCCCTTAACCACCCCACACCCTAAAGGGATACTCCACCCCAAAATGAAACTGGGAGGCTTGTGACTGTCCTATAGACTGCCAAGTAAATTACACCGTCTAGGTCCAGAAAAGCATGAAAAGCATCATCAGAATAGTCCATCTGCCATCAGTGGTTCAACCTTAACGCTATGAAGTGATGAGAATACTACTGAATAAAGTCATGCTTTTCATACTTTTCTGGACCATGACGGTGTAATTTCCTTGGTAGTCTATGGGACAATCTCAAGCCTCCCGGTTCTCAGCCAAAATATCTTCAATTCTGTTCCGAAGACAAACACAGCTTTTACAGGTTTGGAATGACATTGGGGTAAGTGATTAATTACAAAGTTCTCATTTTGGGGATGGAGTATCCCTTTAAACTAATGCACAAACACAAAGAAATACACACAAACATGTCACAGAGAAAAAAAAAACACATCACACCCCACCCTGATGATCAGATCTTCCACGAAGCTTTAGACACCTCCTACACATCACTTAACCACCCCACACCCTTAAACCATTGAACAAACACAAAGAAATACACACAAAAATATAAAGAAAAAAGCACACACACAAAAATGTACCTGAAAATAAAGAACATGGATTCTTGTAAATAAAATTTGTGCCTAAAATCCCCATCCACCTATCAAGTGTTACACTTGCAAAATCAGAAAACAAATTGCAGCTAAACAGGCTATCACACAGCCACATTTCCAAACATAAAACTAAAAACAACTTCATGCTTATTCTTGTTGTATGGAATTTAAGTAAACGTCCTGATGGAGGGAACGGAGACGTTATGTCGAACGACATATGGGGTCTCACTTGGGAGGCCAATCATCTCTGAGTTTAAGAGAAAACGCCAATGAAAATTGGCTAGTGGATTAAACATACCTGAGCCACTAACCGTGCCAACGGGTATAAATAGGGCGACAGGTGCATCCACTCATTAGGTTTTATGCTGACGAGCCGAGAACGTGTCCCGGCAACAGCGACCGGTTCAAGGTTGTGGCATGGGGACATAACATCTCCGTTCCCTCCATCAGGGAACGAGGGTTATGTACGTAACCGAGACGTTCCCTATCTGTCGGTCACTACGAGTTATGTCGAATGACATATGGAGTCCTATGGAAAACGCCACAACCTGAACACCGTCACAACCCTGTGGTGCTGCAATTGTCGACAAGCCCTGGCGTGCCACAAAAGCTATGCTTAAGGTCGTAACCTTCCCAAAGCCCCAGCGCAAATTTACTGACCTTGGTACCGAAGGGGCCAAAGGGAGAGGACATCGCTGCAGGAGAAGCTGCCACGCTGCTGTTCCGCCCACACAAAGTTAGTGGAAGGGATTTCAACCTTCGGAGAAAGATTGCTTCAAATCTTCCCTATTTGTTCTTACAGCTTGGCAGAACGATGGGGAAGCGAGCCTGAGGAAAAGGTCGCTACGGAGACCACATCCTACCCGTAGGGAGGTGACATGTGGAGATACTGATATGGACTGGCCCGGGGGGGAGTACTACATATGGAATGGGTCTCTGAGGCAGGTTCTACCTTAGAGTAGGGATGGAATAGCTGCCAGAAGAGACTGACAGAGCGGGTCTGTCAAGGGAATACACAGGTTTGCCAAGAGGGAAACCTTACCGTGGAAGAATACACATATGGGATTACCCATAGGGAATCAAGACATATGAACACCTAGCCCAGTACAGGGGCTGACCGGAACTCCGGACATGCTAACACCAGTACTTGGCCTAGCGACAGACTGCTCCGCCAAGTCTGACTGCCGAGGGTGCTGGAGGATGCTCGACATGGGAACGCCAACCGGGGAACTCTACTGGGAGAGGCGCTCACATGTTAGGGGGGAATGGCGCAGCAAGCTTGACACCCAGCCAGCCCTTCCCGCCAATTACCTGTTACCCAACACACGGGAAGAAACTGGCTCTACACGGAGGTTGTAAAACCTCGCAAAGGTGTTGGGTGTCGCCCAGCCCGCAGCTCGACAGATGTCTGCCAGAGAGGCACTGTGCGCCAGCGCATAGGAGGAGGCCACACTCCTTGTGGAGTGGGCCCTAACCCCCAGGGGGCACGGCTCACCTTGGGAATGGTATGCCAAGGCGATGGCATCCCCTATCCAGTGGGCCAACCTCTGCTTGGAGACAGCCTTCCCCTTCTGCTGACCTCCAAAGCAGACCAGGAGCTGCTCAGAGCTTCTGAAGCTCTGGGTGCGGTCCACGTATATGCAAAGCGCTCTTACGGGACACAGCAACGGCAAGGCTGGATCTGCCTCCTCCAGGGGCAGCGCTTGCAGGTTCACCACCTGGTCTCGAAAGGGAGTGGTGGGAACCTTGGGCACGTATCCCGGCCGGGATCTCAGAACAACGTGAGAGTAGGCCGGCCCGAACACAAGGCACTCTTCACTTACCGAAAATGCTTGGATGTTCCTGACCCTCTTGATGGAAGTGAGAGCGATCAGGAGCGCTGTCTTGAGAGACAAGAACTTAAGCTCGAATGAATCCAGCGGCTCAAAGGGACCCCTCTGAAGTCCCGCCAGGACAATAAGAGAGGTCCCAGGAGGGAATCAGGGGTGTCCTAGGAGGATGTAACCTTCTGGCACCCCTCAGGAACCTAACGATCAGGTCACCGGCCGTCCACTGCATCGTGATGGGCTGCAATGGCAGCCACATACACTTTCAGGGTGGAGGGTGACAGCCCACGCTCCAACCTTTCTTGCAGGAAAGAAAGCACGACTCTGACCGGGCATCTCCGGGGGTCTTCTCGGTGAGAAAAACACCAATTCGTGAACAGACTCCACTTCAGAGCATAGGCCTGCCTCATAGAGGGGGCTCTAGCCTGAGTGATAGTGTCTACCACCGCTGGGGGCAGATCACTTAGGTCTGCCACGTCCCGTCCAGAAGCCACACGTAAAGGTTCCAAAGTGGCAGTGGGAGGACTCGGGAGAAGCAAACAGGTCTACCTGGGCTTCCCCAAATCGACTCCAGATCAGCTGGACCGTCTGGGGATGGAGTCACCATTTCCTGGGAAAGGTGAGCTGTCATGAGAGCGCGTCGGCTGAACGATTGAGCTCCCCCAGGATGTGGATAGCGCGCAGCGACTTGAGCCGCGTCTGACTCCATAGGAGGAGATGGCGGGCGAGTTGAGACATGCAACGTGATCGTAGACCGCCCTGTCGGTTGATGTATGAAACAGCCGCAGTGTTGTCCTTGTGGACCAACACGTGCCTGTCTAGCAACAGCGGCTGAAACAGTCAGAAATGTTATTTAAACAGTCATCACAGCCACACTCCTCGTGTTCCCGGAGGAACTGGCCAGAGACGCGTGGAGAGGCGTTGCGTCTCCGAACCGCGACCTCTTGACTGTTGGCGAAAGAGGGCGTCATGGGTGAGAATGAGGAGGCAATGTGTCGCTCATCGTCAACCCACGAGCCTTGCAACTCGGAGGAAAGGGAAATTGCTCTTTTATTGACAAAGTGGGTTGCTGCCGGCCATTGGACCAGCGGCGAAACAGAAAGAAACAAAAACTGAGGATTCTCCACCCTGCCCTCCTCCGGGGGAAGGAGTGGCGCTTTCTCCGCCAGCTCCTGAAGAGCAGTCTCCCACATCTCCGAGTTGCCCATGTCAGGGTTGCTTAGTCATCTTTTTAGAGGACTTCGCAGCCGGGAGTGACACAGGGGGCGCTGCTCTCCTGCGCGGGGCTCGATGCACCGGCTTCGAAGAACTCTCAGCACGGGGCGGAGCTGGTGTGGAGGACGCAGGGAGGCTGAGGGGGCACCCTGAGGGGGGCAGCCCCGCCAAATCCTCATCCTCAGAGGCCGATAACCCATCCCCCCGATGCAGCAATCGACATCTGATCCTCGGGCGGCGCACCGAAAGACACCCTGGGGCCGCTGTAAGACGGCCTAGCAGAATCAATCGGCAGCCGCAGGGGACACGCGCTGCGGGAGGAGCGAGAGGTCCATCGGAGAAGCTATCACTGTAACCCTCAGATCTCCCAGATTGCCAGCCGGCGGTCCCCTGCACGAGCCAGAGAAACCGGGACGGGTGGCGACAGAGGGGTCTGCTGCACTCCCCTTGAGGAGTGAGAGACGCGATCGCAGCGCTGCCATGTTCATACGCCCACAATAGACGCATGAATCATCCACGAGCGCAGCCTCAGCGTGTTGGACGCCCAGACACTACAGACAACGCTCGTGACCGTCAACCTAAGACAGGAAACGACCACATCCAGAAGGACACAGACGAAACGGCATCTTGAAAAAGACGCGAATCGTCCGTGATTTGCTCTTTTACAAACTGCTCTTTTAGCCGAAGCGCCCAGGGGAATCGCTGACAGGGACACCGCTGTACTGTGCCGTCACACCGACCAGGAACAGCTCTCGAACACACAGATGAAGGCTTTGTAGAGACTGGATACATCCACAACTTGGCTCCGAAGCAAAAATCTAATGAGTGGATGCTCCTGTCGCCCTATTTATACCCGTTGGCACGAGGAGTGGCTCAGGTATGTTAAATCCACTAGCCAATTTTCATTGGCATTTTCTCTTAAACTCAGAGATGATTGGCCTCCCAAGTGAGACCCCATATGTCGTTCGACATAACTCGTAGTGACCGACAGATAGGGAACTAAAATTTACATGTTTCATGTATTTGACCTGTAGATTTTAGCTTTTTTTATGGACGTAAATTGTTAAAATGTTGCATTTTACACTTAGTTTGGTTCACTTTTACAAGTCAACATTTTTAGGCATGCCAAAATGTACAAAAATCACATGCGAGTAAAATTGTCCTCTCATTGGTCAGAGTGCTGATTAAGAGCAGGATTTCACTCATAGTGGCCATCCATCAATATGTACTGAGAAGTTGTATTTATGAATTTAGGAGATTCTTTTGTCCTTTTACAAAATAGAGAGAGAAAAAAAGCTCAACAATATTTGTAATATACAACGCCAGGTTTATTAGTCAACTACACTAGGATGCAAACTACTCTCCTATATTAAATTATTTCTGTATATTTTTTTTCCAGTTTCTATTTTGAATTGCACATTGCATGGTGTCAAGTTGCTTATACTGGTGTGAATGTGAAGATGGTTCCCATCAAGTTCACATAAATGTACAGTAAAAGAGTGAACAAAGCATTGTTCATCACAGTAACACATGACAACCACGTCGAATACATTTTGTGTTCAGTTAGACAAATATATGTGTAAAAAATAATGCCAATAAATGTATGTATGGGTCTGTTACATGATGTACATTTTTATCCATAACTCTTAATTATTCAAATACAATGACCTAAATACACCTCTTCTAAGACAATATACTAAAAATATACATTAAAGATGTTGGAAATCAGCTATAAAATCAGATAAAATATGTTGAATCTGTTTTCTTATTAATATGGTCATGTTGCTCTTCTGTGGATCATTCCCAATAACTCATAAGGTTATGATTAAATGTTAAAATTATATGTGTAGTAAATTAATATGATTAAATACAATAATTGTATGATTAAATGATTAAAAACAAATAAACAAACAAAACCGTAGGAAAATAAAACAACACAGTTTGCTATGGAGAATTCGTAGATTCTTTTGTTGGAACTTCAGTTTAGACTCAAAAGCACCAAATGAAAATGTTGAGACTGATTTTGATACTCATTAATTCAGAAGTGCTTCTAATCCAGAATATCTGTTGATCTGAAATCAGTATTATGTATAAACTAGAACCTATCCCATTCCAATTTCCAAGTCAAATCCAAGGGATTTCAAATAATACCATGTGGATTTAACATTCCCCAAAACGCCAAGGAATAGAAATTTTGGGAATAATGATACAATACACAACAAAAGATTAAATACTTAAGGCACACCAAATGGGTTAAATGTAAGATCTGCAAGTTTTTACAGCCCCCTTTTTATCCTTGCATTCTCCACTGTTTTTAACTTATGAGTTTGCTTGTCTGTTTTAACCAAGACATTTCACCTGTAAAGTTGTGTGATGAGTCAGCAATAATGAGGCTATATACAGTACAGACCAAAAGTTTGGACACACCTTCTCATTCAAAGAGTTTTCTTTATTTTCACGACTATGAAAATTGTAGAGTCACACTGAAGGCATCAAGGGCTATTTGACCAAGAAGGAGAGTGTTGGGGTTCTGCGCCAGATGACCTGGCCTCCACAGTCACCGGACCTGAACCCAGTCGAGATGGTTTAGGGGTGAGCTGGACTGCAGACTGAAGGCAAAAGGGCCAACAAGTGCTAAGCATCTCTCGGGGAACTCCTTCAAGACTGTTGGAAGACCATTTCAGGTGACTACCTCTTGAAGCTCATCAAGAGAATGCCAAGAGTGTGCAAAGCAGTAATCAAAGCTAAAGGTGGCTACTTTGAAGAACCTAGAATATGACATATGTTCAGTTGTTTCACACTTTTTTGTTATGTATATAATTCCATATATAATTCCACATGTGTTAATTCATAGTTTTGATGCCTTCAGTGTGAATCTACAATTTCAATTCAAAGAAAATTCTTTGAATGAGATGGTGTGAATGAGAGACTGTATATATTTGAAATATATATTTTTTTGGAAAAACAACTAATAGAGGAATGGTAAACTCTCTAGTTTTCTATGGCTTATGCCGTTTAACCTTTGCGTAAATCTGAGAGGAGTCTTCAAACAGCTCTTCCTCTGCTTCTTTAGCTCGCACATTTGCACTCACAATCACCTGTGCTTCTCTGGCTCTTGAAGACTCTCCTATTGAGCTCTCAGTCTTTAACAGCCCTTCAGAACAATCCTGTTTCACAGCGTAGTCAGGCGAAGAGAGGCTACCAAACTCTTGTGATTCTGATTTTGTGAAGACAATGGAGGAATAAATGATGGAGTCTTGATTTGCTGCGGCTCCAGCAGATGACATCATGACATAAACAGGGTCATCTTGATTCTCATGTGGGGCGACCTAATGATTGACAGGGTAGAATCAGTGCTGGAAAGCTCTAGAATTTATTTATCTTTTTTGCATTTATCAGTATTATTATAGTGGTTTGTTTTATGTTTCTGTTGTAACTCACTTCACTGGTACTTCGATCACTTCTCTTGGTGCCTTTTTGTGTAGTCTGTGAAAGTTTCCCATTCCCTTTTCTAAAAAAAAAAAAAAAAAGAAATAATAATATTATTCTACAAAAGCTTCACAGTTGGCAAAATCTATAAATCAGACAGCATTGGCATTTAAGTCACATATATAAATATCATTGCATTAGACACAAATAATCAAAAGTGTCATCTACAAACTATTTATGCTTAAGGGAAAGGTGTCAAGGTGCTTATACTGATGTGTAGCAGGGGCGGACTGGCCATCTGTGTGATCTGGAGAATCACAGAACGGCCGGTACTCCAGGACGGCCGGCAGGCCGGACCACCACCCGCCACGCGTGCAGTCATCACCTGTTTTTTTTTCCTCCGCTAATCTGTTTTACCCTCCAGTACTGTAGGTGGCAGCAATTCACCTTTAAATTGGATGTCAGTTGAACTGGCCGTGGCCGCCAAGTAAGAAGAATAAGAAGTGGAAGAGTAGGAAGAAATGAACTGCAAAGACGTTAACGTTAGATAGAAGAAGCATAGAAACAAACAAACAATATGCATAACGCGGCTGCGGGTAAAAAACGGAAAGAAAAGCGTGGGGCTGAGAAGGCGAGAGAAAAAAAAACGGAATTTAGATACTGAAGCCGCTAAATTTCCCAAACTAACTGAAATATATAGCAATATTTTCCAGAAGCATCACCTCGCAGTTAAAAATTAGAAGCAGTGAAGTGAGCCAGACAAATATGTAGCAACATGCCATCAGTGATGATGATGAAGGACAGAAAGATTAGCTGGTTACACATGCAGATCCAGATCCAAGTATGGAACATGAGAGGAGAAAGAAATTTACTTGCTATAGGGATGATGTTAGGAAGTGATATTCAGGTTGCTACATTTTTAATGATTACAGTAGCTAAAACAGCTAAACTTCAACATTTTAGCTGTAAAATGTCACATGCAGTAGCTAATATTAAGAAATATGTTGTTCTTTTACTTTAAAAATGTTGGTAACTTTACAGTTAATGCTTACAAACTTTGAAGATTTTGAATACAGAAGTTACATTTGTAATGGTGTATTTTCATTTAGATGTGGTATTATTATCTGTGCAGTAAGATTAATTAATTAATTACTGCATAAATTAAGATTATTAAGCAATACATTTATTTTAAGACAACATGGAATAGATTGTATAATATGCTGTTATAACAGCATATTATATAAACTATTCCATGCTATCTTGGAATAAAACCTGTTTAAAAAAAAACAATCCATTCCATCATTGTTTATTTAGGTTGAGCTTAGACTAAGAGCAGAGAAAGACACCCACTCCAGCTCAACAACTAGTCAACATCAGTGTTATTGCTATAATTTGGATGGTATGGTATCATGAGCCACAATTAAAGTCTTGTGACATTCATGCCAGGCGTTATTGTTGTTGTTATCGAGTTTATGCGCCCCAGTTGCTTTGGGCCGGGCCTAGTCAAAGTCCAGGGCTGTTTTTTAGTCCCAGTCCGTCCCTGGTGTGTAGTGTGAGAAGTTGATTCCCCTCAAGTTCACACAAATGTACAGTTGAAGAGTAAACACTGTGTTGTTCTTCACAGTAACACATGACAACCACATGTGTCAAAAACATTGTGTTCAGTTTGACAAATGTATCTATATTTTAAAACCTAGCATGCTTCTATTTGTAAAACAGCTATTTGTAAAAAAATTGACCTTGTGTTATCTTTCTAAAAATAAATGCTACTTAGTTTAAAAGTTTATTAATACTGCAATAACCTTTTATACATTTTTAAATGTGACCTAATAGTCTGTTAATTTATAGCAATTTATATCCTTATATATTAATTTTTCAAAAACAAATACAGATGAGAATAAACCTGCTTGTAATGTTTTTGCTTGACAAATATACATTTATAAATGTACCAGATATTGGCTAATGTACAGTAAAATCATCAGATCAAATATGCTGAATGTGTTTTTCTTACTGGTTTCACAGTGCTCTTTTATTATACATCATTCTTAATACCTCATGTGTGTTGTGCACCTACCGTACACAGATGCATGTAATGGCACTTAACAACATGACCACCAGAGCCACAACAACAACTCCAATCAGCAAAGAGAAATGATTCAAACCTAAAGCAGAATAAGTGTTAAGAAAACCACTGATGATTCACTGATTCAATTATGCAATTGCCAGATTATCTTAATCTTTCAACAACAAAATAACTACTGTATGATGGCAGGGGAATGAGAATTTAAAAAGTAAGAGATTAGCATTAGCATTGCCACTTATGTCAGTGGTTGCATCTGAAAGCTTAGGCAGCGGATGCCTTACTGTCTTATCAGGTACAAAGGTACACAAAGATACCTCACGAAACTGATTTCAGACAGACTTCTGAGGTAGCATAATGGTGTAATGATCTACAACAAGATAGTGAGAGCTTTGGCAAATATTTAATGAGTAAAATATTATTTACATCAAAAGTGGATTTTTTTTATTTATATACAAACTTGTTTGTAAAAATGTACTGTAATGTTTTGTTATATTGTATACTTTCATAAACTTCTATAACGTTTTATAAATGAAGTTTTATAAGATTTAATCACTTGTGTAATTAATATGTCTGTGCTCTGAAATATTTGAGATTTGTAACCATTATAGCTGGAAAAGTCATTTTCATGTCATGACTTACAGTCAACAGATCTTGTTTTCACAAAATGTACTTCAGCACTTCAGGACTAGAGTTGAAAAACTCAAATTGACCCGCCAACATTACAAATGTATAAACATCTCCGTATTTCACAGCACATCAGCATACTGAAACTTTTTTTACCATCTTTGGCTGATAAAATATTATTTCCTAGTGAAAATATTGGGGGGGGGGGGTTCTTTTTGCCTTCATATGGTAGTAAAAAAATAAAAAAGAATATAATAACAACATATTTCTAATAATTTATTAGTTCATATCTGTATAGTAAATACGGGGGTCAGATTGACCCACAAGCATCACGAATGTAACAGAAATTGGACATCAAAACTTATCAGTGTTTTGAAACTTCGTATGCATGTGTATGACCCTAAATGAGAAAAAAAATCACTACATTTAAAAAAAAAATTAAAATTTATAAAAATAAAAAAGGTTAACTGATATTTCAGACAACTCAAAAATCAAAACAGTATATGGGGGTTAAATGACACTGAAATAAAAGTAATCTGGGAAGATTTTTTATCAACTTTAATCAATTAATTTAATCAACATAAGCATTTTTATAGTAACTATTCTTGCACTATTACACAATAACAGTGTTATAACCTTTCATTTTATAATTGACTTCTAGGTGCTAATGAATGTTAGGAGGTAAATTGTCTGTTCCTGTATTACTCACTCTGAATGTCCAGCTTCACAGATGAGTTGTGGCTGCCATGTTGGTTCTGAGCTGTACAGTGGTACCAGCCTCTGTGTGTCGGGTCGGTCCTATTGAAGGTAAGAGTGTCTCCAGTCTGCAGCTGTTTCAACTGTCCTTCACTCTCTCTGGACCAGGTGTAGTTCACAGCTGGATTTGCATCACTGCTGCAGATCAGAGTCACTGAACTGCCCTCCAACACAGAGCTGGAGGGAATCACAGACACTGCTGTGTTTTTGGGTGAATCTGAAGAGAAAAAAAATAGGGCCTCACAATAAAAATCAAAATAACACAATTCACAAGTCAAAACTAAAAAGCATGACTTACACTGAACATGTAGTGTGATGCTGTCCTGTGCTGTTTTGGTCTTGTCCTGTAGCTGGTAGGTTATGGTGCAGGTGAAAGTGACTCCGTGCTCACGGTGAGTAGCAGTGAAGTTCAGATTAGAGATGAGCTCCTGTAGTCTGCTGCTCTCATTGAGGAGGATTCTGGAAGTGGAGCTCCATGTGAGAGTTGGTGGAGGAGAGGAGCAGAGAGTCTCAGCAGAGCAGCGCAGACTCACAGAGCTCCCCTCCAACACCTCCAACACCTCCTCCTGACCCTGCACCTCCTTCTGCTCCACATACAGCTGCACTCTGGGTTTGGGAGGAGACTCTGAAATACACACAGATTCATTTATTATATTTGATTGATGTCTAGTTTCAAATAATGTTTTAATTTCATCATTATACATGTATTTATTAATAATATTTCCAGTCACAAATTTACTCACCAATCACATCTATTGAAACATTGGCTTGTATATAGGTATGTTTCAGTCTACCTTCACTCTCAATCCTGAAGAAATACTGACCACTGTGGTTTGATCTGAGGTCATAAAAGATAGTGGTGCAGTCCTTATCTTTTAATTTTCCAGTTATTTTCCCTTTCATAGAGGATTTCTGGCTTGATGTGCTTGAGTTAAACACTACATTTCTGTTTAGATTAGTCCCATCTTTGTACCACACTCCTGTAGCTCTCTCTGTGAGGTGTTCGTCATATTCTTCTTTAATCTCAAATCTGCACTTTATGATCACACAAGATCCACTGAGAGCTTTAATCTTCTGTGGCAGACTGATGTTGAAATCTCTACAGCAAACACCTACAACACACACATGATGAAAAGCATTATTTTTAAGGGGGTATACAGTATCATTTTAAAGGGAGAACGAGCAGAGCCACAGCAACAGTGAAATCTACATCAAGGATATTTGTAACTATTAATTTATTTTAATATATTAATGTAATATTATAAATATGATGAATAAGATAGCAGTCTTTAGAAAACAACATTATTTAACTGATTTAGCTAGAAAATGCTCTAAATGAAAAGTTCTCATTTAGTTTAATGCATCAGACTAAATGTAGTTTAGCACTTGTTAAACTAGTTAATGTACATCCTCAGTCATACTGAACACTAGATGTGAAGAAGGGAAGGAAAATCCTACCTTTTAACAGAAAACAGAAAATAATTATTTTCTCTGCTGTGTCCATCTCTTCATTAACAGACAATCCTGTAGGAAACACTCTTGTACACGTTAGTATTTACATGCAAAAAATGATTTGTATTTATTGATCTCAAGTCCTGAGCTGCTGCTGATTTGAAACCGTGTGAAAGTGTGCTGTGTGAACAGTCTGTAACTTCATATACTGTCTTAATTTCCTGTGTCAGCATCAACACACATGTTGAACCACACATGTGAAACGCACGAGTGCTTCAACAATCACTTATTTTAATGTATTTTATGTTTAATTTCTTCAACTCTTGATTCTCTCGTGACTTAAATTGACATAATGAATCAGTGATGGAAAGTTCTAGTGTAAATTGGTGAGTAGTATGTGAGCTTGTTTTGGTCTGTAAAAACTTATTTACAACTCTACACTGTAAAAAAGTCCGTAAAAATACAGTACAATATACCGTAATAACTTAAAGGAATTGTCCGTATTTTCTTTTTACAGGTGTTTCCCCGTATTTTTTAAATTATGCTTTGCATTGTGGGTACAAGAAGCTCAGTCAGTCGACAATCGGCGCGAAACCAGTGCTTGAGCAGGCGCCATTATTCACGGAGATAGTCTCGGTCAAAATCTCATTTTAAAGTCGGATTTAGGATTTTGAGAATGGTTCTTACTCTTCCTTTGTAAATTATGTTTTGTTAAATGTAACAAACTGTAACATTAACTTAGTTGCTGCCTGGCTTGTTTGGCAAATGGATGTCAGAGCCGTCGCATTCAACATTTTCAGCATAACGTTAAGTTACCGTCTCATCTTACACTTCTAACGTTATACAGCGTGAAGGTACGTGTTACAGTACTCACTGTCAGTTTTATAAATAAAGGTTTATTAACTTTTTATTGTTGTTAATGCAGTGTAACGTTTTTTGTTAATGAGCATCTTGTAAAGCATCCGGCATATTAATGTTACTGAGCAGCTGTGATAACGTTAAATCTGAAGTGCGGTAACTTACAACTGTAAGTAAGGTAACTGTAAGGTTTAGACATTTTATCGGCTTGTTTATGTTAAACACACACACACTCGATAAGTTAATTCTGTAACTTTACTGGCACTAGTGATGTGTCGTTCTTGAACGATTCGTTCAATTTGAACGAATCTTTAATGTGACTCGGGAAGAACGAGTCGTCTCGGGGAGTGATTCGTTCAGTCGCGCATGCGCATTATTCTATAGGTTCTGTTCTAGTAGTAGTGATTCACCTGTCAGTCAATGCAGTCTTGAGCCAGAAAGAGAATTGATTAGTTCATAGTTCGGGTCTATCGGGTTTTTGACTCGTTCCTTAATCACGTGACAGCCCCATACGCTACCCCAATGCAGTCTGAGCCGGAAAGAGAATTGATTAGTTCATAGTTCGGGTCTATCGGGTTTTTGACTCGTTCCTTAATCACGTGACAGCCCCATACGCTAACCCAATGCAGTCTGAGCCGGAAAGAGAATTGATTAGTTCATAGTTCGGGTCTATCGGGTTTTTGACTCGTTCCTTAATCACGTGACAGCCCTATACGCTAAAACCAATGCAGTATGAGCCGGAAAGAGTATTGATTAGTTCATCTCATGAGTCTTCGGGTCGAGTCATTCCTTAATCACGTGACAGACCCATACGCTAACAGTAAAAGAACGCAGTATTGAGCCAGAAAGAGACTTGATTAGTTCATCTTTCGGTTCTTCGGGTTGTTCGTTCTTTTGTCCCGTGATGTGACAACATTGGCTAGAGTAATTATTAAATCAGATTGTCTGTATAAACCATACTTTTGTAACATATGACACTTTATAAACATTAAAAAACACTGTGTACATACTTTTGAATTGTTGTTTATTGTTTATTTTTGTGCCAGAAAGCTTTGTAACAAAGAGGACAACTATTCCAAAATAAATCAAAATAATAAAAAAGTAAATAATTAAAAATAAAATTAAAATTAAAAGATAATAAAGCCACAGGGTCTAATAACCTTAACAAATGAACTTTAAAAGTACAATATAAAAAAAGAAAAAAAGAAGAAAAACTAAAAATTGCACAACAAGCTTTGCTTTTTTATATAATAATTTAAAATGAATACGTTTTAAAATAAATAACACTTTTGTGCCAAAATAAAAACTTTATATCAAAGAGGATAACTATTCCCCAAATAATTTTAAACCATTTAAATAAAAATAAATGAAAATTAAGAGATACTAAAGCTACTGAGTCTTATAACAATAACAAATTACCTTTAAAATCACAACAACAACAAAAATATTGCACAACAAGCTAGTCTTTTTCTAAATAAAGAAAAATAAATAAGCTTTAAAATAAATAACACACTGTGGCTATATTTTTAGGACTTGCTTTAAGGCATGTTTGCATTAAAAAAAACAAAAAAACAAGCTCCCTGACCTTGGATGGGCTGAGTCTGTTTCTTCTATCTGAGATAATCTGCCCAGTTTTAGGAAAAATTCTTTCAGATGGCACAGATGTGGCCACAATGCAAAGTCTTGTCTTTGTGACTTCAGAAAGGCTTTTGTATACTGGTGAACATCTCCTCCATCAGGCCAGAGGGTCTGATGTGCGGGGTAAGAGTGGCTCTGCAAGGTAGGCCTGCACCTTTATAGCATCTGAGGTCTTAGAAGAGGTAGCAGAAGGCCTCAAGCTTGCTACCCTCTCGTCAAAGTCTTCCCAAAACATGGCCCCTGCACTGGCAGTCGCACCAGGATCTGAAGTATCCTCCTCACTCTGAGCTGGGTTAAAACTGTTAAAGCTGAAGTTATCATAACCTTAATGTTTTAAACTAACATTAATAATTCAAATTCAAAATTTTATTTGCTTTTAATGTATATGTCATTATGTCCTTTTTTGAGCAATCTTCTTATACATATATTACACCAATATGTCAAGTTTGCCTAGGACAAGCAATTATTATACCAGCAAACTCAAAATTGGAGTAAAAATTAACAAACTAGTCTATAAATACTTTTTATTGTACGCTTGGATTATATTATTATATAGCCTAGTGTTTATTTACCGATAGACAGTCAAAATGACAAATTAATCAATATTTTATTTATAACAGGGTTTTATTTATTTATAAAATAATAACAAACCACAGATCCTCAACAAACAGTAACAAAAACACAGTGACAGAAAATGTCAGAAATAGCGTATGGGTCTGTCACGTGATTAAGGAACGAGTCAAACTCGACCCGAGACCCGAAAGACTCATGAGATGAACTAATCAATTCTCTTTCCGGCTCAAGACTGCGTTCGTTTTGCGTATGGGGCTGTCACGTGATTAAGGAACGAGTCAAACTCCATGTCAAACTCGACCCGAGACCCGAAAGACTCATGAGATGAACTAATCAATTCTCTTTCCGGCTCAAGACTGCGTTAGTTTTGCGTATGGGTCTGTCACGTGATTAAGGAACGAGTCAAACTCGACCCGAGACCCGAAAGACTCATGAGATGAACTAATCAATTCCCTTTCCGGCTCAAGACTGCGTTAGTTTTGCGTATGGGTCTGTCACGTGATTAAGGAACGAGTCAAACTCCATGTCAAACTCGACCCGAGACCCGAAAGACTCATGAGATGAACTAATCAATTCTCTTTCCGGCTCAAGACTGCGTTAGTTTTGCGTATGGGTCTGTCACGTGATTAAGGAACGAGTCAAACTCGACCCGAGACCCGAAAGACTCATGAGATGAACTAATCAATTCTCTTTCCGGCTCAAGACTGCGTTCGTTTTGCGTATGGGTCTGTCACGTGATTAAGGAATGACTTAAACCCGAGGACTCTTGTCAGATAAGAGGTGAGGTGAGCTAATCACAGACTAAAGACCCAGGTAAAGAATGAATTTTTTTTCTGTATCTTATAGCATTTTAGTTTTGTATTGTTTTTAGTGTGATCAACGTTTGCGTAAGTACTAGATCTGTTGGGGAAGTAACACATAACATTTTCATTACAATTTGCTGAAATGAACGAAATGACTCGAAAAAAGATTCGTTCATTTTGCTGAACGAGACTCAAAAGTCCGAGTCGGTAAAATGATCCGAACTTCCCATCACTAACTGGCACACTGTCCGTGAATGCATACGTCGTGCACGCGCAGAGAATGCCGCTTCATAGAACGCGCCAGGAGCGCATCGAGTTCTCTCTCACTTACACAGACAAAAGCACGCAAAATAGTCAAAATTAGAATTTCTGGTGAGTGAGAGTCTTTAATAAGTCTTGACTGATGTAAAGAGTTGGGATGTGTCAGATGTCCATCAATGTGAGTCATGTTTTAAAGGGACAGTAGTTCATGACATTCATGGTGTTTCTTTTCTAATGACAGGTCATAATTGCTGCTGTACTTTGCATCCCAAGCACCTGCTGCATTCTTATCATGGGTTTGTATTCTGTTTTATATGCAAAATGGCAATGCAAAATGTAAAACGGCAATGTGTTTCTGTATTTTAATGTACATTTTCCCATACAAATGTTTAATATTTAGTGCAAAATGAAACATCTATTATATAGTTTACATTTGCCATTTCCTACACTAGTTTTAATGTGCAAAATAAAAACATATTTTAATGCTTTATAAGTTGCAAAATTCAAATGAACATATATTACACAAATTGATTAGATTTGGTTAATATGTCCAAGCAAAAACTGTAGTAAAATTATCATTTAAATGCAGTTTTTCCTAAATAAATTTTGACTTGGGGGTAGGACACTTGGGATTGCATTTTCATCATAATACAGCATGATAATTGTAGCAAAATACAGTGAGAATTTCAGAATGCATTCTGAGCCAAAGGTGCTGCAAAGTGGTGTTTTAAATTTTTATTATTCTTAGTGCATTGAAGAAGTGGATTGACACTTACATACAAGATGTTTCAATTGCATTTTCACTTAATACCTCGCAATGAATAAAAAGTCAGTGTGGATTTGAAATGCATTTGAAAATGCAACACGCCCCTGGCCTGTCAATCGTTAGGCTACATCAAGATGGGGCTCGCAACAGGACACACAATAAGTCAATATTCAGTCAACCAAACGCTCTCCACATTGACTTAAACTAAATTCATCGCAGGGTGTTAAATGAAAATGCTATTGAAACGTCTTCTATGTAAGAGTCAATGCATTTAAGAAAAATAAAGATTTAAATCACCATTTTGCTGCACATTTGGCTCAGAATGCATTCTGAAATTCTCACAGCATTTTTGCTACAATTATTATGAGGTATTATGATTAAAATGTGTTCTACCCTCAAGACTTAATGCATTTAGGAAAAATGTCAAAAGCATGTCAAAAATTTTGCTACAGTTTTTGCTTGGACATGTTAAACCTATCTAATCAATTTGGGTAATACATTTTAATTTTAATTTTGCAACTTATAAAGTGTTTAAATGTTTTTAATATGCATATTAAAACTAGTGTAGAAAATGGATATGTAAATCATATAACAGAATTTTCATTTTGAACAAAATTTTGGACATGTATGGTGAAATGTAAATTAAAACACAGAAATACATTAACATTTTACATATTGCATTGCCATTTTGCATATTTCAAATTGCTACCCATATGTTTCCATATTTATTTACCATTAGGGATGTTCAACAATGACAGAAAAATAGTCATTGAGTTGTTTATTCAGTTAACTTGGTTAGTGAAGTTGTTTGTGTAGGAAAGATTTAATCAATGTTTGGAGTGGCTTTCTGAATTTACAATGTGTTGTTTATAATTTCTTTGTTTATTGTTATTGGTGATTCCAGATTGCTGTCATACAAGTTACCATGTCCTCCCCCATTGAGACATTCCCTTTGTTTTATTTTAAACATAAACATCCGGAGGAGAATGGCACCTACACTGGAATTCATACAAATGTAAGGAACATATCTAATGAAACTGTGTATAAAGCATTTTATGTTGCCTTTTAGTGGAAAATAATCAAAGGGTTAGTTCAGTCAAAAACGAAAATTCTGTCATTAATCACTCACCCTCATGTTGTTCCGAACCTGTAAGACCTTCGTTCATCTTCAGAACACAAATTGAGATATTTTTGATGGAATCTGGAAGCTTTCTGACCCTGCATAGACAGCAAGGGCCGTAAAGGGAAGTCGTGGCCTAATGGTTAGAGAGTCGGACTCCCAATCGAAAGGTTGTGAGTTTGAGCCTCGGGCCGGCAGGAATTGTGGGTGGGGGGAGTGCATGTACAGTTCTCTCTCCACCTGCAATACCATGACTTAGGTGCCCTTGAGCAAGGCACTGAACCCCCAACTGCTCCCTGGGCGCCGCAGCATAAATGGCTGCCCACTGCTCCGGGTGTGTGTTCACAGTGTGTGTGTGTGTTATCACTGCTCTGTGTGTGTGCACTTTGGATGGGTTAAAACCAGAGCATGAATTCTGAGTATGGGTCACCATACTTGGCTGAATGTCACTTTCACTTTTACTACGATCAAGGCACAGAAACATAGTATAAGGACATTGTTAAAATGGTCCATGTGACATCAGTGGTTCTTTTTTTTTTATATAAAATGAATACTTTTGTGTGCAAAGTAAACAAAATTACAACTTTATTCAATGATTTATCCTCTCCTGGGATAGTCTGCCGCCATTAACTAGAGTACCACTATGGATGCGTGTGCATTAATTTGCCAGTAAACAAGGTGCAGCGCATGCAGGGTCTACGTCAACAGCACCACACACATTCCCCATAGGTCAGAGAGCTCTCGAATTTCATCAGAAATATCTTAATTTGTGATCTGAAGATAACTGAATGACTTAACAGATATTTTATAAGCAATGTTTAAACTGGAACTTAATAATTCAATCTCAACCTGTTCTGCATGTTATTCTTTACTTTTTCATTCATTTTCATTTCTTGTCATTAACAGTCTTCCTGTGAAGAAATCCTGAACAAGCGTCAAATGTTCAGATGAAGGCAATCTACGCTTCCAAGACTCATGTATGAACTACTTCTAGATTCCGTGTAATTATTATATATTTTTTTTCAAATCTCAATTTAGGATTTGGACTAAAAATGCAGCAAAAGAAAAAAAAAGTAGTTTCCTCAAACGGGCACATGGCAAGAGATACTAAATGCACACAAACACTTGGAGCCCTGATCTTAATTTGGATTGTATAGTTTTCTTAGTTTAACATTGAAATGTCAGTCATGAGTGGATAAATCTTTCTTCTTTATTTTTTTTCGATGTCAATTGTAGATGCAGATAATTTAGCATGAATATGAGGTTAGTAATCTAACTAGGGTTAGTTCACAGTTCATAATATTATATGAATAATCTCATTCCAATCCTTTTAGACTTTTGTTCATTTTTGGAACACTAATGAAGATCCATTTTAATGAAATCTGACAGCTATACTGTATTGGACGTTGAAATGGTAGTTGCATAGGCCGTCAATTGAGGGACAGAAAGCACAGAGATTTCATTAAAAATACTGTTCATTTGTGTTTCAAAGATGAATGGAAATCGTATGGATTTGAAACTGTATGAGGAAGAGTAACTGATGACAAAAAATCACATTTTGTGCTTTTTAAATAATGTTGTGTTCTATGGGAAAATGGTGTCATTTCACTTGACTATTGACTATAAGTCCGTAGCAATTGTTAATAATGACAGCCCTGTCTTTTGTATTAATTTTTACCCCATGTATTTGAAAATGTATTCTTTGTGACCACTATTTGGTGCAACACCAATATTGTACAAGTACCTGTTCATGATTTCTTTTTTCTGCATGTTGCTGTTTAAACTAAAAATTGTTCTATAATACAAACATTTTCAATGGTGCTTTTCACATTGTTAAATTGATGTCATAATATTTTTGTCTTCACCTGTTTAAGGCAAATAAAAGCTACTGAACGCATTTTTAAGAATGTTCACATGAGGTAAAAATTAACCATGTTCAATTTGTACATATTGTGCTGGATTTATTTGCTACAGAAGAGGCCTATGCTATAATTTTTTTTTTTAAATCTCTGCATAACGGATTTTCCGTTTATGGTACGGAAGAAAATGTTAATCCACAGAAGTGTCCATAAAGTGTCAATTTAACAGAAAATGTCCTGGTAATTTTCTGCCAGTACATTATCCATTTTTTTACGGAATGTTTTTTTACAGTGTAGGCTTTTTGTGTTGTGTTGTGAATAAATCATTTATGTGATTTTGTGTATCAGCTCACTTCATCAGTTTTTGATTCTCATAGCACATCTATTTAGTGGAAGTTTCCTGTTTTGAAAAGCCTGTGTTTATATTTAAGTGTAGCTTTATATGAGTTTTCATTAAGAGAAATTAATAGACTGGACTAGCATATGCAATTACTCTTTAAGATGTATTCACAATTAAAAATGTCTGAATGTCATTACATTAGATATAACAAGACAAAGCAAGTGGCATCTGCAAACAAATTATGGAAGAGCTTTTCTTACAACTGACTTCTCTATTGTGTACATAATTTTTGCTTATTTTGCAATCTGAGTCAAAGTCATTTTTAGTGGATATGTGAAGTCAGTTTCCCTAAGGCTCACACTAATATTCTAACAGAGTTAACAGTGTTGTTCATCACATTAGCGCATGTGACTACCACAAAGTGTCAAAATACTTTCTGTGTTCATTTCGTGTCCCCAAAGTGAGGGAAAAAAAAAAAGCTTTCCAATAGCATTCCCACTTACTTTATCTCAAAGACAGTTATTTGGGTAATATATGCAAGATATATATTTTTTATATTTTTTTTTATTTTACATTAACTTATTGGAAGATGCTGCGGTTTGTCTTTCATTGGTTGAATCACAGAACTAAAACTCATCTGCAGCCTGAAGGAGGCAGTGCCTCTGAAAAACAAATAGAACACAAGGTTTCTGTTTCAGAGGTCTTAAGAAGAAGAAATCAATAGAAGCCACAGTATGATCAATAAATAACCTCAAAAGATTATAAAGACTTACAAAAAAATATGTTTTATATATATTCTACTGTTGTCCTGTGTTGTTTTTTTCTCAACAACAAATCCTAATAGACTGTAAGAGCTATAAAATCAATCAGTCTATTGTTTTTTTGTTTTTTGTCTTACCATGGAGTTTCACTAGGCTCTGAACATTGATAAAGAGGACACTGTTCCCATTGCCAAGTGTGTTAAAAACCGATTGTTTAGAATATGTTGGTAAACATAAGAAAATGCAAAATAACCACTTTATACATTCTGCTAAAAAGACATGACAGTTTTTTAGTGATACAAACAGATACATTGCGATTATATACAAAAGTGGCATTATTACAATTACCACCATGTCAATTATGATTATCATCTGTTATATCTTCATGGTGTAAAACAAGCAGTATGTGTCACAGTCTTGTTTCTTTCTGTCACTGTCTTCTGTGAGTGTTGTGTTTGGTGCCATGTGCTTTTTCTGACCCCGCCCACCCTGTCACAGCATACACAAACAACAAATAATACAGCCAGAGAGAGTGGTGTGTGAGACAAGAATATATATAGTCCATGACAATGAACAACAGCTGAGTGTGTGATTGAGAGACAGGTGTGCAGAGTAAAGGTAAATTAGTCCGGGAGCAAGGCAGAAACACAGGTGTAGCAACTAAACAGTAATGAGGTGACAAGGTGGGCGGGGTCAGAAAAAGACAGGAGAGAAGCACATGGCACCAAACAAATGTGTGTCTCATACAGGACATATTTATTTAAAAACCTGAATGTTTAGTAAATTTTAGAAGAGAATGAAGAAAATTAAATATTTATTTGTTATCAGAGAGTCTAGAAAACAGCACAAAAGTGATTAGATTAATAACTATAAAGTATTTCATACATATTAAACACATATATTCCATCTAAACATTTTATTACAAGTCTCTAAATGTGTAAAATTATTTATTTAAATGTTACGGCTGGCTCGTAAACCGCAAAATAAAAGAGGCAGACAACAGATTCTTTAACAATAAAGCAATTTATTATCAAACCAAGCAAAAAATTATTAAACAATCAAAAGAAACCAACGTCTAGGGGAAAAATAGGACGTGCGGTTATTAAATAAACAATATCTGGAACTTTAAATAAACATAGCAAAGTGATGATTAATGAGAAAATAGAAATGTACAAATGACAAAGTAGGGGAGAAGTGAGGGCGAAGCGAGGCATATCTCATTCCATGTCACCGGTCTTTATACTCTGGTGAGTTAGTTAAGGATTGAAAACACCTGTTGCACAATTTACATCTGCACTGTGTAGCAGAGCCAGCAGGGGCAAACCAGGCGAACAGGCAGGTGTAACATAAACTAAACAGATTTTATCTCCAATCAAATGTCAAAATAGTTTATTTCTCTGGTAGTGAGGCTTGGTCTTCATGCTTTATGTATCAGATATGAAACATTGTTTTTTATTAGTCTTACATATTGGAAATGTGTATTTTTAAAATACTGAAAGTACAGCTGACAGAGGAAGACAGAGTAGGAGATCACACGTGTATTTGTTGCCTATTGTTCAAAGTCTCATATTCAGAAACTGGAGCAGAGAGCTGAAGAGAAGCATATGTGTCTACTGCCTCATTCTGAGTCTGAAACAAAAACACTTGTCAACACCATCATCATCAACATGTGACTTAACATGTCTATTAAGAAAAACACTCACCTTCTGCTTAGTGGACAATCTGTATACAAATATAAAAAAGTATTAGTTTTAAGTTTATTGATTAGTTAAGTATAGATCATGTTTGTGCTATCCTTTGATATCAGTCATTTCTAAAATTACTTTTAATCAACTTTTATTTGGACAATGAGTCAGATTTCCCCTGAAATTCACACAACATGTACAAACAGATTAACCACAGTTTTGTTCATCATAGTAACTAATGCTTGACAACCAGTCTCATGCCACATTCCAGGCAACCCGTAACCCGTGTTTTTCCAACCTTAAACCCGTGAAAGTGCACTGGAACGTCAGTCAAACCCTTGACTTCCCACTCATGAACTCGTACTAGGTCGATGTACTCTCAGTTATGAGTTCTGACGTCACACAGCAAGCGAAACAACAATGGCAGCCCCTACGAATAATATTGCCTACGGATGCAGTGTTTATCCAAGTGGTACATGTTGAAAAATAGATTTTAGGACTCTGCTCCTTCTAATCTAACTATAATTCCTTACGCTCAGGAAGTTTGGCGTGACTTGCCTGGAACAGAACAAAGTCATTAGTCGTGGTTTGAAATCGTGACTTACGGGCTCAAAAGCCTGCCTGGAACGCAGCATCAAATGCCTTTTTGTTCTTTGATATATTTCACATACGCTTTATAATTTAAAGCTTAGCAAAATTCTTCTATTTTTTAGGTTTGAAATTGGATGCAATCCATATTTAATTAAAATTCGAATTTTTCTATTAAAATCTACAGCTATAACTTTCATACATTTGTGTTTTGAGGCCACTCTATAAGAGTGAAAGCATGTTCTTGGATTTTATAGGTTTCTATTAAGTGTTAAGACTACAACACTCCACCAATTTTGACAGATTTTTGGCCCAATCTGCTGTCTGGAGGACTTCTTTAGTTGCCAAAAGTCAGAGTCAGTCTGCAGATTTTTGGATAAATCACATAGTGGGTGATGGGAACAGACTCCAATATTTTAGCTTTTGACTATGATTCCATTTTAGAACATAGTGTATGATACACTTTTAACGGCAAAAGGTGTCAAGCTGCTTATACTGGTGTGTAGTGTGAGAAGTTGATTTCCCTCAAGTTCACATAAATGTACAGTCGAAGAGTAAACACTGCGTTGTTCATCACAGTAACACATGACAACCACGTGTCAAAAACATTGTGTTCAGTTTGAAAAATATATCTATATTTTGAAACCTAGCATGCTTCTATTTGTGAAACTGCATGACAATTTTGCTTGAATTATGTTTCTTAAAATAAATGCTACTTAGATTAAAAGTTTATTAATACTGCAATAACACATTTTAAAATGTGACATAGTCTGTTAAAGTATACTAATTTATATCCTTATCTATAAATTTTTCAAAAACAGATATAGTTGTGAATAAACCTTATTTATGATTGTAATGTTTTTGCTAGACAAATATACATTTATAAATGTACCAGAAATTGGCTAATGTACAGTAAAATCATCAGATCAAATATGCTGAATGTGTTTTTCTTACTGGTTTCACAGTGCTCTTCTATTATACATCATTCTTAATACCACATGTGTGTTGAGCACCTACCGTACACAGATGCATGTAATGGCGCTTAACAACATGACCACCAGAGCCACAACAGCAACTCCAATCAGCAAAGAGAAATGATTCAAACCTAAAGAAGAATAAGTGTTTAGAAAACCACTGATGATTCATGGTTTAAAATATGTATACAAACTTAAATGTAGATATCAGCCTAAAATTTGGCAAAAAACTTGTTCAGATGATAGGCTTTGATTTGCTTGAAGATTTGGTGGTAAACATGTTATGTAAAATATACATTTAATGTATTATATAAAATATAAAAAATGTACTGAATATATTTTATATTTTATTCTTTCATAAACTTCTATAAGATTTTATAAATGAAGTTTTATAAAATTTAATTACTTCTAAAATAATCTGTAATGTTCCACCTTTAAACAAAACTACCAAACTTAAGTCTGTGCTCTGAAATATTCGAGATTTGTAACCATTATAGCTGGAAAAGTAATTTTTATATCATGACTTACAGTTAACAGATTCATTTTTGGCTCCATATGGTAGTAAAATAATAATAATAATAATAATAATAATAAAATAACAACATATTCCTAATAAATGTATTAGTTCAGATCTGTATAGTATATAGTGGGGGTCAGATTGACCCACAAGGACCACAAATGTAACAGAAATTGTACGTCAAAACTTATCAGTGTGTTGAAACTTTGTATGCATGTGTATGACCCTAAATGAGAAAAAAAAAATCACTACATTTAAAAATAAAAAAATTATAAAAAATGAAATAGGTTAACTGATATTTCAGACAACTCAAAAATAAAAACAGTATATACGGGTTAAATGACACTGAAATAAAAGTAATGTGGGAAGATTAACTGGTTAACTGAACAATCTAGAGGCTTTTTAATTATTATTTAGGCTTTAATTTAATCAACATAAAAATTTTTATAGTAACTATTCTTGCACTATTACACAATAACAGTGTAATAACCTTTCATTTAATATAATTGACTTTTAGGTACTAATGAATGTTAGGAGGTAAATTGTCTGTCATGTATTACTCACTCTGAATGTCCAGCTTCACAGATGAGTTTTGGCTGCCGTGTTGGTTCTGAGCTGTACAGTGGTACCAGCCTCTGTGTGTCGGGTCGGTCCTATTGAAGGTAAGAGTGTCTCCAGTCTGCAGCTGTTTCAACTGTCCTTCACTCTCTCTGGACCAGGTGTAGATCACTGCTGGATTTGCATCACTGCTGCAGACCAGAGTCACTGAACTGCCCTCCAACACAGAGCTAGAGGGAATCACAGACACTGCTGTGTTTTTGGGTGAATCTGAAGAGAAAAAAATAGGGCCTCACAATAAAAATCAAAATAACACAATTCACAAGTCACAACTGAAAAGCATGACTTACACTGAACATGTAGTGTGATGCTGTCCTGTGCTGTTTTGGTCTTATCCTGTAGCTGGTAGGTTATAGTGCAGGTGAAAGTGACTCCGTGCTCACGGTGAGTAGCAGTGAAGTTCAGATTAGAGATGAGATCCTGTAGTCTGCTGCTCTCATTGAGGAGGATTCTGGGAGTGGAGCTCCATGTGAGAGTTGGTGGAGGAGAGGAGCAGAGAGTCTCAGCAGAGCAGCGCAGACTCACAGAGCTCCCCTCCAACATCTCCAACACCTCCTCCTGACCCTGCACCTCCTTCTGCTCCACATACAGCTGCACTCTGGGTTTGGGAGGAGACTCTGAAATACACACAGATTCATTTATTATATTTGATTGATGTCTAGTTTCAAATCATGTTTTAATTTCATCATTATACATGTATTTATAAATAATATTTCCAGTCACAAATTTACTCACCAATCACATCTATTGAAACATTGGCTTGTATATAGGTATGTTTCAGTCTACCTTCACTCTCAATCCTGAAGAAATACTGACCACTGTGGTTTGATCTGATGTCATAAAAGATAGTGGTGCAGTCCTTATCTTTTAATTTTCCAATTATTTTCCCTTTCATAGAGGATTTCTGGCTTGATGTGCTTGAGTTAAACACTACATTTCTGTTTAGATTAGTCCCATCTTTGTACCACACTCCTGTAGCTCTCTCGGTGAGGTGTTCGTCATATTCTTCTTTAATCTCAAATCTGCACTTTATGATCACACAAGATCCAATGAGAGCTTTAATCTTCTGTGGCAGACTGATGTTGAAATCTCTACAGCAAACACCTACAACACACACATGATGAAAAGCATTATTTTTAAGGGGGTATACAGTATCATTTTAAAGGGAGAACGAGCAGAGCCACAGCAACAGTGAAATCTACATCAAGGATATTTGTAACTATTAATGTATTTTAATATATTAATGTAACATTATAAATATGATGAATAATATAGCAGTCTTTAGAAAACAACGTTATTTAACTGATTTAGCTAGAAAATGCTCTAAATGAAAAGTTCTCATTTAGTTTAATGCAGCAGACTAAATGTAGTTTAGCACTTGTTAAACTAGTTAATGTACATCCTCAGTCATACTGAACACTAGATGTGAAGAAGGGAAGGAAAATCCTACCTTCTAACAGAAAACAGAAAATAATTATTTTCTCTGCTGTGTCCATCTCTTCATTAACAGACAATCCTGTAGGAAACACACGTTAGTGTTTACATGCATAAAATTCTTTGTATTTATTGATCTCAAGTCCTGAGCTGCTGCTGATTTGAAACCGTGTGAAAGTGTGCTGTGTGAACAGTCTGTAACTTCATATACTGTCTTAATTTCCTGTGTCAGCATCAACACACATGCTTAACCTTTAAACACACAAGTGCTTCAACAATCATTTATTTTAATGTATTTTATGTTTAATTTCTTTACCTCTTGATTCTTTCGTGGACTGATTTAAATGGACATAATGAATCCGTGATGGGAAGTATAAATAGTATAAATTGTTCAGTTGTTTGTGAGCTTGTTTTGGTCTGTAAAAAGTGCTTATTTACAACTCTAGGCTTTTTGTGTTGTGTTGTGAATAAATCTTTTAAGTGATTTTGTGTGTCAGTTAGCTCACTTCATCAGTTTTTGTTTCTCATAGCACATCTATTCAGTGGAAGTTTCCTGTTTTCTATTTTGAAAAGCATGTGTTTATGTTCAAGTGTAGCTTTATATGAGTTTTACAGGAAGAGAAATTTATAGACCAGACTAGAATATAATTACTCTTTAAGATGTATTCACAATTAAAAATGTCTGAATGTCATTACATTAGATATAACAAGACAAAGCAAGTGGCATCTGCAAACAAATTATGGAAGAGCTTTTCTTACAACTGACTTCTCTATTCTGTACCTTATTTTTGCTTATTTTGCAATCTGAGTCAAAGTCATTTCTGGAGGGAATCACAGACACTGTTGTGTTTTTGGGCGAATCTAAAGAGAAAAAAAAAGGGCCTCACAATAAAAATCAAAATAACACAATTCACAAGTCAAAACTGAAAAGCATGACTTACACTGAACATGTAGTGTGATGTTGTCCTGTGCTGTTTTGGTCTTGTCCTGTAGCTGGTAGGTTATAGTGCAGGTGAAAGTGACTCCGTGCTCACGGTGAGTGAGTAGCAGTGAAGAAATGAGTCAAAGTCATTTTTAGTGGATATGTGAAGTCAGTTTCCCTCAGGCTCACACTAATATTCTAACAGAGTTAACAGTGTTGTTCATCACATTAGCGCATGTGACTACCACAAAGTGTCAAAATACTTTCTGTGTTCATTTTGTGTCCCCAAAGTGAGGGAAACAAAAAAAGTTTTCCAATAGCATTCCCACTTACTGTATCTCAAAGACAGTTATTTGGGTAATATATGCAAGATTTATATATATAGACATTTTTATTTATTTTACATACACTTATTGGAAGATGCTGCAGTTTGTCTTTCATTGGTTGAATCACAGAACTAAAACTCATCTGCAGCCTTTGTTGTTGTTTTTTTGTTTTTTGTCTTACCATGGAGTTTCACTAGGCTCTGAACATTGATAAAGAGGACACTGTTCCCTTTGCCAAGTGTGTTCAAAACCAATTGTTAAGAATATGTTGGTAAACATAAGAAAATGCAAAATAACTGATACACTCTGATTATATACAAAGTGGCATTATTACCACAATTACCACCAAGTCAGTTATGATTATCATCTGTAATATCTTCATGGTGTAAAACAAGCAGTATGTGTGTTTCATACAGGACATATTCATTTAAAAACCTGAATGTTCAGTCAATTTTAGAAGACAATGAAGAAAATGAAATATTTATTTGTTATCAGAGAGTCTATAAAACAGCATAAAAGTGATTAGATTAATAACTATATAGTATTTCATACATACATATATTAAACACACATATTTTCCATCTTAACATTTTATTACAAGTTTCTAAATGTGTAAAATGATTTATTTAAACTAAACAGATTTAGCTCCAATCAAATGTCAAAATAGTTTATTTCTCTGGTAGTGAGGCTTGGTCTTCATGCTTTATGTATCAGATATGAAACATTGTTTTTATTAGTCTTACATATTGGAAATGTGTATTTTTAAAATACTGAAAGTACAGCTGACAGAGGAAGACAGAGTAGGAGATCACACGTGTATTTGTTGCCTATTGTTCAAAGTCTCATATTCAGAAACTGGAGCAGAGAGCTGAAGAGAAGCATATGTGTCTACTGCCTCATTCTGAGCCTGAAGCAAAAACACTTGTCAACACCATCATCATCAACATGTGACTTAACATGTCTATTAAGAAAAACACTCACCTTCTGCTTAGTGGACAATCTGTATACAAATATAAAAAAGTATTAGTTTTAAGTTTATTGATTAGTTAAGTATAGAGCATGTTTGTGCTATCTTTTGATATCAGAGTAACTTCTCAAATTACTTTTAATCAACTTTTATTTGGACATTAAGTCAGATTTCTCCTGAAATTCACACAAAATGTACAAAAAGAGTAACCACAGTTTTGTTCATCATAGTAACTAATGCTTGACAAACAGTCTCATGCCACATTCCAGGCAACCCGTAACCTGTGTTTTTCCAACCTTAAACCCGTGAAAGTGCACTGGAACGTCAGTCAAACCCTTGACTTCCCACTCATGAACTCGTACTAGGTCGATGTACTCTCAGTTATGAGTTCTGACGTCACACAGCAAGCGAAACAACAATGGCAGCCCCTACGAATAATATTGCCTACGGATGCAGTGTTTATCCAAGTGGTACATGTTGAAAAATAGATTTTAGGACTCTGCTCCTTCTAATCTAACTATAATTCCTTACGCTCAGGAAGTTTAGCGTGACTTGCCTGGAACAGAACAAAGTCATTAGTCGTGGTTTGAAATCGTGACTTACGGGCTCAAAAGCTTGCCTGGAACGCAGCATCAAATACCTTTTTGTTCTTTGATATATTTCACATACGGTTTATAATTTAAAGCTTAGCAAATTCTTCTGTTTTTGAGGTTTGAAATTGAATGCAATCCATATTTAATTAAAATTTGAATTTTTCTATTAAAATCTACCGATATAACTTTCATACATTTGTGTTTTGAGGCCACTCTATAAGAGTGAAAGCATGTTCTTGGATTTTTTAGATTTCTATTAAGTGTTAAGACTACAAAACTCTACACCAATTTTGACAGATTTTTGCCCCAATCTGCGGTCTGGAGGTTTTTGGGATAAATCACATAGTGGGTGATGGGAACAGACTCCAATATTTTAGCTTTTGACTATGATTCCATTTTAGAACATAGTGTATGATACACTTTTAACGGCAAAAGGTGTCAAGCTGCTTATACTGGTGTGTAGTGTGAGAAGTTGATTTCCCTCAAGTTCACATAAATGTACAGTCGAAGAGTAAACACTGCGTTGTTCATCACAGTAACACATGACAACCACATGTGTCAAAAACATTGAGTTCAGTTTGAAAAATGTATCTATATTTTGAAACCAAGCATGCTTCTATTTGTAAAACTGCTTGAAAATTTTGCTTGAATTATGTTTCTTAAAATAAATACTACTTTGATTAAAAGTTTATCAATACTGCAATAACACTTATACATTTTAAAATGTGACATAATAGTCTGTTAAAGTATACTAATTTATATCCTTATCTATACATTTTTCAAAAACACATACAGTTGTGAATAAACCTTATTTATGATTGTAATGTTTTTTCTTGAAAAATATACATTTAAAAATGTACCAGAAATTGGCTAATGTACAGTAAAATCATCAGATCAAATATGCTGAATGTGTTTTTCTTACTGGTTTCACAGTGCTCTTCTATTATACATCATTCTTAATACCTCATGTGTGTTGTGCACCTGCCGTACACAGATGCATGTAATGGCGCTTAACAACATGACCACCAGAGCCACAACAACAACTCCAATCAGCAAAGAGAAATGATTCAAACCTAAAGAAGAATAAGTGTTTAGAAAACCACTGATTATTCACTGATTCAATTATGCAATTGCCAGATTATTTTAATATTTTAACAACAAAATAACTACTGTATGATGGCAGGGGAATGAGAATTTAAAAAGTAAGAGATTAGCATTAGCATTGCCACTTATGTCAGTGGTTGCATCTGAAAGCTTAGGCAGCGGATGCCTCACTGTCTTATCAGGTACAAAGGTACACAAAGGTACCTCACGAAACTGATTTCAGACAGACTTCTGAGGTAGCATAATGGTGTAATGATTTATAACAAGATAGTGAGAGCTTTGGCAAATATTTAATGCGTACAATATTAACTACATCAAAAGTGTATTTTTTTATTTATATATAAACTTGTTTGTATATATACAAAATTGCAAAAAGCTTTGATTAGCTTGAAGATTTGGTGGTAAACATATTATGTAAAATATAAATTTATTTATTATATAAAATATAAAATAATGTACTGTAATGTTTTTTTATATTTTATACTTTCATAAACTTCTATAACATTTTATAAATGAAGTTTTATAACATTTAATTACTTCTAAAATAATCTGTGATGTTCCACCTTTAAAAAAAAACTACCAAATTTAAGTCTGTGCTCTGAAATATTCGAGATTTGTAACCATTATAGCTGGAAAAGTAATTTTTATATCATGACTTACAGTTAACAGATCTTGTTTTCACAAAATGTACTTCAGCACTTCAGGACTAGAGTTGAAAAAGCTCAAATTGACCCGACAACATTACAAATGTATAAACATTTCCGTAATTCACAGCACATCAGCGTACTGAAACTTTTTTACCATCCTTGTCTAATAAAATATTATTTCCTAGTGAAAATATTGGGGTTGGGGGGGGGGGGGGTTCTTTTTGCCTTCATAGGGTAGTAAAAAAATAATAATAAAATAAAAACATATTACTAATAAATGTATTAGTTCAGATCTGTATAGTATATAGTGGGGGTCAGATTGACCCACAAGGATCACGAATGTAACAGAAATTGTACGTCAAAACATATCAGTGTGTTGAAACTTTGTATGCAGTAGAAAAATCACTACATTTAAAATAAATAAATACATAAATGAATAAATACAAATAAAATAAGTTAACTGATATTTCAGACAACTCAAAAATCAAAACAGTATATGAGGGTTAAATGACACTGAAATGAAAGTAATGTGGGAAGGTTAACTGCTTAACTGAAGAGGCTTTTTAATTATTATTTAGGGTTTAATTTAATCAATATAAACATTTTTATAGTAACTATTCTTGCACTATTGCACAATAACAGTGTTATAACCTTTTCAGCAGAGTCACTGAACTGCCCTCCAACACAGAGCTGGAGGGAATCACAGACACTGCTGTGTTTCTGAAAAGCATGACTTACACTGAACATGTAGTGTGATGTTGTCCTGTTCTGTTTTGGTCTTGTCCTGTAGCTGGTAGGTTATCGTGCAGGTGAAAGTGACTCCGTGCTCACGGTGAGTAGCAGTGAAGTTCAGATTAGAGATGAGCTCCTGTAGTCTGCTGCTCTCACTGAGGGGGATTCTGGGAGTGGAGCTCCATGTGAGAGTTGGTGGAGGAGAGGAGCAGAGAGTCTCAGCAGAGCAGCGCAGACTCACAGAGCTCCCCTCCAACACCTCCAACACCTCCTCCTGACCCTGCACCTCCTTCTGCTCCACATACAGCTGCACTCTGGGTTTGGGAGGAGACTCTGAAATAGAAAAAGTAAAATGACAATGATGGCAACTATTAAAACACTCATTTAACACTTTTGTTTAGAAATAAAAGGCTCAAATCACTCACCAATGACATTTATAGTGGAGAAGGGTTGCGTGTAGGTGTGTTTCAGACCTCCACTCTTAATCCTGAAGTAATATTTACCATTGTGCTTTGAGCTAACATTATAAAAGACAGTGGTGCAGTCCTTCTCATGTAGTTTTCCAGTTATTTTCCCATTAAAGTGATTAGGTTTGGGATCTCTGGAGTTAAACACTTGATGTATACCCTCTTCAGTTCCATCTTTTAACCACAGTCCTGTAGCATCATTCTCGTTTATGTGTTGGTCATATTCTTCTTCAATCTCAAAATTGCACTTTATGATCACACAGGATCCACTGAGAGCTTCAATCTTCTCTGGCAGAGTGACGCTAAAATATCTACAGCAAATACCTACAAGACACACAAACAAGAAATAATTCAAAAATAACCATAAATACCAAGAAAAGAGGTCTGTAATTTTTTAATAGTATATAAATCAAAATATACTTTAACCTTTCAAAAGAAAAAGTAGAATTATTTTCTCTGCTCTCCAGATGTCCATCATTTTGTTCATTGAGGAATGTCAACCTATAGGTGAAAAACAAAGAAAAAATAAATAAATACAACTGCGTAACACCCCCCACCCCCCACCCCCCCGCCACACACACCCTTTACATCACATGTTTGCACAAATTATTTTGTCATATATTCAAAAATGACTAATTTCTCACCTCCTGTGATTAAGAGATTTTTCATTGTGATTGTTAGAGCACTAGCAACAAGAAACACACCTTCGCTTTTAAGGAAAAAGATGCACATATTTTGACAAAGTTGCTATCTCAGGAAGGAGGAACTAACAATTCACACTTTACATCAATATTAATGGTTGATTTAAATCATTGCCTTACTTTTTGGTTTATTTTCCATAAATTAAAATACTTCCTGAAAATAATATTGAGCAAACATCTCACAGTTTTTTCCTTTGTGAATTCTTTTTTTAGACCCTTGAAACTTGGCCCATTACTTTAATATTGCAGTATTGCATATACAATATTTAGACCACTAAAAGATCAAAATATTCTATGCATGACATTTTTATTAGTTGTTTGATGAAATTGTTCATATAATATGTCCTTTATAACAAAAATTAAGCATGAATATGACAGTATCTGTTCATACTGTCTCAGATTCAAGGACTTAATCGGGGTGTCTACAGATATGAACAAGTTAGATTTAAGACTTTTAAAGACCTTTTTAATACCATCTTTATGAAATTTAAGACCAAACCTCTGATGGAAATCACATTATTTTACATACGTATAATGTAATATTTAATTTGTTAAATATAAATGATATATTGCTGCCAAACATGCTTTTTATTATTACATTATACAGCAAACTTTTAATTTGTTAAATATAAATGATATATTGCTGCCAAACATGCTTTTTATTATTACATTATACAGCAAACTTCTCATCAGCAGACAATATCTGATACAAAATATCCAGACCGTTCTCATCCCAAGGCATCATATACTGACCCTTTTGACATTTCGTCAACATCCTACGCACATGGCACCCTCTAGCGTCAATATGAGACGCAGATAAAAATGGGCCAGAAGGCGCCTCCTAGCGGTCTAACCCTAACCCTAACCCTAACCTTAACCCATAATCTGTGTCTCATATTGATGCTAGAGGGTGCCATATGCGTAGGATGTTGACGAAATGTCAAAAGGGTCAGTATATGACGCCTTGGGATGAGAATGCGTTAAAATATCCAGAGGTGGAAAGTAACGAATTACATTTACTCGCGTTACTGTAATTGAGTAGCTTTTTTGTGTACTAATACTTTTTAAAGTAATTTTTTAAATGTGTAATTTTACTTTTACTTAAGTATATTTAGTTTGAAGTATTGTACTTCGCTACATTTTAAAACACATTAATTACTGAGTAAAAAAAATAAAAATAAAAAAAATAAATCGCTCCCTGGAAACTACGTCAGTAAATAATGGGCAGGAGGGCAAACTGGCGCTAAAGTCACAAGAAAGATGCAGACGGACAAAACAGGCGTTAGTGGTGCAGACACCGCTGAAAACGAAACCCCGTCATATTCTGAAGTTTAACTCGAAGGAAATGAAGTGAACCCCTGGCCATATGTATGCTCTATTATGCAGTGTAAGCTGTACTTTCCTAGGAAGACCAAACTAGCAGCTTATAAAATCTCGACGAGACATCCACTCTTCGCAAGAATGTAGAGGTAAGCTAAATAATTGCATCGTTGCATTGGTGGTTAAAATGAAGCTTTGACATTTTAGCAAGAGGTTTTGCAAAAATTAGCTAAAAAGACCGTGGTGAGGAGTGTGCTATTTTTGTTTTAATTATGTGCGCGCGCATTTATAGTGCGTTCTTTCACTGTGTGATTCAGTCTCCTAAAATGCATTTAGAACAGTGGCGGATCTAGAAAATTTTGCATGGGGGGGCAAAGGGGTGGCAAGAGGTCTTGGCAGGGTGGCAGGGGTACATGGAATCCATATATATGAATTGCTTTAAAAAAACACAAAAACACTTTTAAACTACAGTAGTTATTGTTTAATCATGCCCTTACACACTACAACGTTTAATTCACAACACACACACCAGTTATGTTTAGACTACTTAATTCTATTGTATTTGTTATTTCCCCAGTTGTAACCTGGTTTCATTGCTGTGATATCTGAGAGGAATTGGATTTAATAGGACTGCTTAGGCTTAGCTAATCAAATGATCGATCTCCTAACTGGCACGTAACAGCCCAAACTTAAATTGGGTATTTTTATTTAAAGTAATTAATTAATTATTAAAGCGATTTAAGGGAATAAAGAAAAAGAAAGCCTTGTTGTATTAGTGAAATAATTGTAACTATTTGCAACTAATATTTTATTTTTAATTTACATAAATGAATCAAGGAAATTATAGCATATTTTCAATTCAAAAAGGCAAAATTTAATAAATAAATAAAAAAGTTGAACTTTTCCATTGTAAAACAGTCAAATATTAAATTATCTACTTACATTTTACCAGGCATTTGTTAACTTATTTAATAATTTTGACATTGATGAGCTAGACCGCTGAACTTTTAGTCTTCATAACAACAAACAGAGCGTTGCGTAATGTAGTGCATCAGAGCAGCATCAATAATAATATCAAGTGAATCTCTTATCTGCATCTTAAGTTTATTGCCAATAATAATGACAGGTTTGCGAACGTGAACTCGGTGAGCTCGCGCAAAACACATCTTCAGCACAGCGACTCATTTAAACGCCTCTGATTGGCCGATGTGATCAACAGACATGTCTGTGATTGGCTACAATGCTCAACGTTGCAAAAGCACGTCAAAAGTACCTTTAATGCAAAGGGAAAAATATAAATAAAAATGTAATATGCACTGTTCATGATTAGTTAATCGCGGCCGCTGTAATCTTATTCACATTTGTTTTTCTGATGAATTGTTTTGCTCTGTGAGAAAGACAAGTTAACAAAATATTCGGGGCTTTACTAAAAACTTTCGGGGCTTAAGCCCCATTAGCCCAGCCCTAGCGCTGCCCCTCAATATTTTATATTTTTTATTAAGCTGTTCTTGTCTTTACTAAAATCTAAATCAGGCTAATCAAAGAGAAGAGTGATCTTACAAATCACGAGGGAGCGATTTGACCGCTGATTTTGCCTAACGTAATAGACTCGCTGTTTTTGCTGATGCTGAATCGTCTTTAGCATACAATACATTCATTACAAATGTAACTTTAAGTTAAACGTGTGTTTAAACTACACCTGGGGAAACTCACTTCACCTTCAGAGGATCTGACCGGGGCAGCTCAGTCTCTGGTTGCAGGGACACCGCACCGAAGAAGACTCGCTGTGTGTATGAGCCAGACTGAGCGAACACCGCTCTGCACGTTTGAATCAGGGACGTAACTAAGTATTTGAGGGGCAGGGGGGAAGGGCGAATAATACATTTAAAATTAAAAATTAAATTGTTCACTTTTGGTAAATGTATTGGACATAGTGGTGGGTTGTTTTTGTAAGTACAGTTTTTGGATCATTAAAGTTAGGGGGGCAGCTGGGGGGGCAAGGCTCTAGAGTGGGGGGGCACCTGCCCCCCCTTGCCCCCCTGTAGATCCGCCCATGATTTAGAATGATCACAAAATTGAAGATATAGGGGCAGAAAATTCACATAGTTATATAATTTCATATATTAAATAAAAATCACACAAAGAATGCCATCTTTTCCTCCAAAAATCATCATGAATATATACATACATATATATATATAACAGTTCAGTAAACAAGTTAATTAAGAGACTTGCGTTTTAGACACCATATTGCCTTTTTTAGCTCTATTTCTACAACAGAAAATAATTCCAAACACAGCCACCAAAGCACAGTTTTTCGTCTTTGAGCAACGTGACAGTGTTTCGTTCCTGAATGAATCAACCGTTTAAATGATTCGGTTCAATCGCAATGACTCGCTTATTAACAGTGACTTGCTGACACATACTGGCCATTTTAATTTCACATTTAAAGTATCTTTTGATTTTTTTTAAATAATTAATTTCTTATCATTTCAAATGAGTATTCAACATTTTATGTCTTGTATATCAAAACATTATTCATGCATTTGTAACTGCAGGTTAAATGCATTCTTGTCCTGCACTAAACAGTGTAATACATCTAAATGCCACTTCCAATGAATCTTCTGCATTTCCTCTGCATTAAAATATGAGTTTGTTGATACTGATTTGCCTGGTAACAGCCCAAATGTTTTATTATTCTAAATAACTGATTCCTTTAATTAAAAACAACTAGTTTGAGATTAATAGACCTATCCCTGGGGTGTCAAACTCAGTTTCTGGAGGGCCGCAGCCCTGCAGAGTTTAGTTCTAACCCTGCTCCAGCACACATATCATGTAGTTTTCAAATAAACCTAAATGATTAGATTAGCTGGATCAGGTGTGTTTAATTAGGGTTAAATCTAAACTGTGCAGGACTGTGGCCCTGCAGGAACTGAGTTTGACACCCTTGGCCTGTCCCATTTTGACTTCCTCCCACTGTTAAAATGTAACTAAGTAATTTTTACTCTGAGTAAATTTTAAATGAGCTACTTTTTACTTTTACTTGAGTAGATTTTTAGACTGGTACTTTTACTTGTGCTTAAGTAAAATTTCATTTATGTAATGGTACTTTTACTTGAGTAGAATATTTTTGTACTCTTTCCACCTCTGAAAATATCCCCACAAAAGCACCGCATGACCAAGCATGATCATGCGTCCACTGATCTATATATGATATATATATTTATACATATATTCTCTATTATAGATCATTAAGTTCATCTCAATCAGCTCCCGAGCTCGTGAATCAGTAGATCGTACACAAATTCAGTCACTGGTAAGTTCCCTGACTCATTACACGTTTTATGTACAATGTCATTGAACAACTTAGTAGAACGTCATCACTGTGGTTTATGCATGCAGTCTGTGGGGTTATGTTTCATGCTTCAGAAATATGATGTTACTTCCGGTAAGGGAGCATAGTGAGTGCCGATGCCATAGACGATGCCATAAAATCTGTTCCCTCGGTTTAACAAATCATGCCCACTGATTAATAAAATGTACCCATGGATTTTCATTTTTTTTTAATTTTCAATTCAGATTTTGTAAACCATACCTTCGTTTTTTTCATCCATACCCACAAATTCATAGTCCGTGTGCACGCTTTCGCAATCTGTTCCCTCAGATTTGTAAACAGTACTCACAGATTCATGCAGCAAGCTCATATGTAGCCTACATGTTAACATATTTTATTGAATATTATGTTATTGAATACAGCAAAGTCTTACGTGATTCTCTATCAATTGTAGTACAAGCCAATTTTCAGTAAACTTGCATTAACCCATTTTAACTGTAGCAGTAGAAAATCTGTCTGTTCAATGACTTTAAACGGTCACTGGGTCCGTCAAACTGGAGAATTTTTTGCTGAAATGGAACCGAAAATATTTAAGACCCATCGAACTTGAATTTAAGACATTTAAGACTTTTTAAGAACCTATTGTAGTAAGGAAGAGATAGGATCCAAATGCAAATGAAAGAGTTTATTGAGAGAGCGATGACACAAGTCTCTTCAAAAGGGAACACAAGTAGCCACAGGTGATGCAGAGAAAAATAGTCTCTTTAAACTGAAACACAGGCAGATTGCAAAAAGTCAAAGGAAAGATCACAGGACGGTCTCTGAAGAGGGTCCTCTATTAATGGGTCAGTGGCTCTCTCGTGACTCTTGTGAGCGGCTGGAATGCAGCAGGTAATCAGGGAGACCGGCTAGTGGAACTTAGACCTCTCGTCCCCACGTACTGAGCGGCCGCAATGCACTGAGCGCAGCTCAGGGAGATCGTCGACAGCGGGAGGGCTGGACACAGTAGAAGAGAGGTTAATAAGCAGTGATATGGTGTAGCTGACCTGAACCTGACTGTTGACAGGACTGTGACAAGACAAGACGGATACAGCAGGGTTTGTAGATAGCCACCAGCATCACACTCTGACGAAATAATCCGGCAACTGGCAAGAAAACAGAGGACATTAAATAGCAAGCGAGTTAGAGGGGGGAAAAGGTGGAACGGATCAGCGAGAAAGCTACAAATGAGAAAAGCTGAAGAGGGAAAGGGAAAGAGTGAGGTAATGACCAGCAGAGGGAGGAAAAGGAAAGGAAAAGCCAGAAGGAAGAACCAGACTCATAACACCTCTGGTCACCCTGTTAATGTTGGGACACGTTTCAAGTGAGAGCAAGGTTACATTGTTACAGTTTTCAGCTATTCTTTGTAATCTTATTTGGTGAGCCACATATCTTGAAACTTGCATTTTCCAGGCATCACGTTTCAGTTGTTTCAGCTTATTTTTGCAATGTTTAACAGTGTGTGTGTGTGTGTGTGTGAAACATTGATGTACTATTTTAGTAGATTTGTGCATGTGTGAATGTCATGGTAACGCATAAATGTGTGTAACCAACGTAAATCAAGCAAGCTAAAATGCATAGGCCACGAAGTGTTGGCAATGTATAAATATAAAGAGTTTATTTGACAGAGCTAATTTGTAAAAGAAAATTAATCTGACCTTCCTGAAGTGCAGGAATCTCCTGTTTAGATCCTAAGTTTCCAGCTGTAACATCTGCTGCTGATTAGAGACGGACTGTAGCTCTGCTGCAGGATCAGAATCTGAAGTACAGTCTACTGACTGACAACAGATCTATTGTAACTTCCCTTTTTCATCAGCTCACACCAGTACTTCATTTATCAGCAAGAACATGAATTCTGTGCACGACAGAGCACAGAGCACTGGTTAACTGAACAACCAGTCTTTTTAATTGTTATTTGGCTCTAAATTTAATAAATGTAATAAATTGTTCTCAAAATTTTAAATAAAAATAATTTGATATCTACCTATGATGCAACCTATTGATCAAAAGTGATAAGCCATTAAATCACATTGCATGGTGATTATATTTGATTGATGATTTTTTATCCATTTCGACTACAATAATCTAATCATGTATATAACCACTCATTATTGCAGTTGATCTGATGCTTCCACAGCATTGTTCCTTCTTTGTGCTTTTTTTATTTTTTTCTCTTCAAAACATGAAATCACAAAACTGGTGTCTTAACCTATTCTAAGAAATGTAAACTAAATTCCTCCAGAGTTTAACTTACAATTTATCTGGTTTATTGACACTGTGAAAAATGTAAATGTAGGCTAAACTGTGACCACAGCTTTTGAAAAAAGTCAGTCTCCATCATCTTCAGTATTGAAAATAAATGTGACAGCTCCACCAGCTTCCTGCTCAGCATTCACAGATCCACTCTGTTAATAAAGACTTCATTTTTTCTCATGACTAAAAGCATCTGATAATTTTTTTTGTGCACAAAATGAATTGACATACAGACTGTGGCAGGGGGGGGGGGGGCCGAGTGGGTCCAGTGCTACCGCCCCACGTCGCTGGACTCGGCCATCCATCTGGCGGAGGACCACATGGTGGCGTGCTCAGGGGTCAGCGAACCCCTGTCTCTCTCTCCCTCTCTCTCTTTCCCCCTTCTCTCTCTCGCCCTGTCCCTCTCCCTAGGTCCCGTCCACTCGGCCCTCCTCGTGTCCCGCCCCGGGGGCGGGATTGACCAAGGGCACCTCGTGAATCCTAGGGCTCCGCCCAGGGGGGCGGGGCTTATGGCTGCCGGAGGGGACAGTGCTTCCTTTTCTCCGCTCTCTCCGCGCCAATTCTCCAATCCACTCCCTGCCACTGGGGCGGCGGGTAGGTCTGGGCTGGCCTGTTGGCGTTGCGGGGACCCGGATCATTTTGTGGACAGGTGTCCAGTGATGAAGGTGGGAACGATGATCCGGGTCTCGGACATCCCCCAGATCACCCCCGGTCAGGCTAGCGAGTACCAAATACCTGTGAGTATCAAGGGGGGTATATATCCGGCCTTGGTGGATTCAGGATGTAACCAAACCTCAATCCATCAAAGCCTGATTCAACCGGGGGCATTGGATACAAGCCGCGTGGTTAAGGTGCGGTGCGTACACGGGGATGTGGTGGAGTATCCAGTTGTCCCAATTATTATTCAATTCCGGGGACAAAAGCATAGTGTAGAGGTGGTGGTTAGTCCCCACCTCCGGCATCCGATAATTTTGGGAACGAATTGCAAATGCACTTGATTGGGAAATGAATAATTAAGTGCATACACGACATGGCTTTTGCACAGATTTTCAATGTAATATGTTTATATTATTTATCACTTTTTAGTATTTATGTTCTTTTCAGTCACTTAGTATCACTGTGGGTTTTCTTTACATCATTTATATACTTTATACTGTAAGTGTTGTGCCCCTTTACCATACACATCAAGGCAAATCATCATAACCACAACAGCAACTCTAATCAGTGTAGCATATCAGACCCGAAGCAGACAAATTGACCTGTTAGCCACCCCCCATTATGGAACTCACAGCTGAAAGTGCTCTACCTAACTTATAATTGTAACAGTTTCCTACTTCAGTGTGTTACAAACATAATTTTGGTGTCTTTGGAAAGAAGACCCTTTGGGCTTTACTTTTTTAGAAGAAGAAGTGAAGTGAAGTGACATTCAGCCAAGTATGGTGACCCATACTCAGAATTTGTGCTCTGCATTTAACCCATCCGAAGTGCACACACACAGAGCAGTGAACACACACACACACACTGTGAGCACACACCCGGAGCAGTGGGCAGCCATTTATGCTGCGGCGCCGCAATATAAATATGGTTTATATTTATCAACCATATTTGATAATAATAAGCTATTGAATATTTTAGTAATCGAGTATTCTACCAAAATTTCCATCGATTAATCGAGTAATCGGATAAAATGTGTTTTTGCTTAATAAGTGCAATATTAATTATGCAAGAGAAAATAAGACTCCTGGGTCTCTTAAAATGAACTAAGTTTCCTTTTTTAGAAAAAAAATATTAAAATTTTTTAAATGCATAGAATGCAATGAATGCATCAAAAATAAACATTTAATTATTCCCCATTGTTTCTCTGTCTGTACTTGTACTGTGAACAATGACAATAAAGTTGGTCACTGCTCAGACTTAGTATTGTGGCCTGTGTATTTGTTGCTTGTTCTGGCACCCAAATGCAATATGATACTACTGACAGTGTTTCTAAATGCTGGATTAAGTGTTGTCTTTGTCTTGTTGATACGACTGGTAGACTAAAACTGAATTGCCCTACGGGAAGCAGACTGAGGCGATACGACACATCCTGCCCCGGCAGGCACCTGCTGCCTCCTCCCGGCCGCAGTGCCCCAGCCTGCACGTCGCCGAGGGCGGCCCCCTGCGTCTGCCCCCGCTCCCGCGCTGCATCCGCAGCAGCCTCCAACAAAGCAACGCCGTGGAGCCGGCCGTGGGCGGGCCCCCGCCAAACCTGGCGGTAAACGGAAGAGCAAGCGGCCCTGAGACAGGCGACCCAGAGATGGAGGGATCTGCTCTTCGGCAGATGGTGAACGCACCACTCCCTCCCCCGGAGGAGGTCCAGGTGGAGAATCTTTTGTTTCATTTTTTCCCGCCGTTGACCTCACGGCCGACGGTACCCAAATACTCGATAAAAGATCAATTTCCCTTATCTCTGGATCCCAGGGGGGCACGGAGAGTTGCGGACGGCCAAGCTCCGGACCTCACTCATCCCCCTCCTTCACCAGATGGCAGCCGCGGGCGGTTCGAGAGCGTCAACAAAGGCCCTACTCACGCACCCTCTGCCAACCCGTGGAACCAGGTGAGCCCTGCACCCCACACCACACTCCGGCCTGCTCACAAGCTGCCCGAGTTGGGTCCCTGTGTTCCACCTCACCGCCCCACTGCGGGTACGGCTGTGGTTCCACTGGTCCCGCTTGTACGGTTTTTAAGTGCCTGGTCAGCGCTATCCAGCCCGTCTCGCTGGCTTCTGCGGACCATCAGCCTCAGCTATGCGATTCAGTTCGCCCGGCGTCCCCCCAAGTTCCGCGGTATCCGCTTCACTGCAGTGAAAGCATCCGATGCCCCTGTCTTGCGGGAAGAGATCGCAGTCCTACTGGCGAAGGACGTGATAGAGCCGGTCCCTCAAGCCGATATGAGGACGGGGTTTTACAGCCCCTACTTCATTGTACCCAAGAAAGGCGGTGGGTTACGGCCGATCTTGGATCTGCGAGTTTTGAATCGGGCCCTCCATCGGCTACCGTTCAAAATGTTGACACAGAAACGCATTTTCGGGTGCATCCGTCCCCAAGATTGGTTTGCAGCGATCGACCTGAAGGACGCGTACTTTCATGTGTCATGTGTCCATCAATTGCCTAGAGTTGCTAGCAGTACACCTTGCCTTGAACCGTCTCAAAGGTCTCTTACGAGTCAAGCATGTGCTGGTCCGAATGGACAACACTGCAACCGTTGCGTACATGCAAATCGCTCGCCACCTCCTCCTTTGGAGTCAGAAGGTTCTGAGGTCACTTCGTGCCGTTAACATTCCAGGCCTGCTCAATCGTACAGCCGACGAGGTGTCTCGAGCAATGCTCCCGGGAGAATGGCGACTCCATCCCCTGACGGTCCAGCTGATTTGGAGATGGTTCGGAGCCGCTCAGGTAGACCTCTTTGCTTCTCCAGAGACCTCTCACTGCCAGTTGTTCTACTCCCTGACCGAGGAAACTCTTGGCACGGACGCACTGGCACACAGCTGGCTGCGGGACCTATGCAAGTATGCATTTCCCCCAGTGAGCCTTCTCGCACAGACATTGTGCAAAGTCCGGGAGGACGAGGAGCAAGTCTTGCTAGTAGCGCCATATTGGCCTACTCGGACCTAGTTCCCCGAACTAGTGCTCCTCTCGACAGCCCCTCCTTGGCCGGTTCCTCTGAGGAGAGATTTACTGACTCAGAGACGGGGCACCATTTGGCATCCGCGTCCAGACCTTTTGGAAACTCCATGTCTGGTCCCTGGACGGGACGCAGAGGTTCTAGGTGACCTACCCCAAGAGGTAGTGAACACCATCACTTTAATGAGAGAACTGTCTATGAGACACGCTTATGCCTTGAAATGGAACCTGTTCGTTGAGTGGTGTTCTTCTCGCCGAGAAGACCCCCGAAGATGCCCGATTGCGGTCGTGCTATCCTTACTGCAGCAAGGGTTGGAGCGAAGGCTGTCTCCCTCCACCCTCAAAGTCCAGGTTGCCACTATTGCTGCGTACCATGACCCAGTGAATGGAAAGTCTCTGGGTAAGCATGACCTCATCGTCAGGTTCCTTAGAGGGGCCAGGAGGTTAAATCCTTCCCAGCCCCCCTTTATACCCCCTTGGGACCTAACCTAGACCTAGTGCTTAAATCACTACAGCAGGGCCCATTCGAGCCTTTGCATTCAGTTGAGCTAAAGTTTCTTTCATTGAAAACTCTGCTCCTGCTTGCACTGGCCTCCATCAAGAGGGTAGGGGACCTGCATGCATTTTCGGTCGACGATTCGTGCCTAGAGTTCGGGCCGGCTGACTCCCAGGTAACCCTGAGGCCCCGGCCTGGCTACGTGCCCAAGGTTCCCACTACATTCTTCAAAGACCAAGTGGTGAACCTGCAAGCGCTGCCCCTGGAGGAGGCAGTCCCAGCCCTGGCTGTGCTTTGTCCCGTCTGAGCATTAAGGTGCTACGTAGACTGGACACAAAGCTTCAGGACCTCAGACCAGCTCTTTGTCTGTTATGGAGACTGGCAGAAGGGGAGTGCCATCTCTAAGCAGAGGGTGCTCCACTGGATTGTGGATGCCATAACCCTGGCTTATCAGGCTCAGGGTGTGCCCTGCCTGTTCAGGTTACGAGCTCACTCAACTAGAAGTGTTGCATCCTCCTGGGCGCTGGCTCGTGGCGCCTCGCTGACAGATATTTGTAGAGCTGCGGGTTGGAAGACCTCTAACACGTTTGCTAGGTTCTATAGCCTTCGTGTAGAGCCGGTATCCTCCTGTGTTCTCACCTCAAACGGGTAGTGGCACTAAGAGACCCCGGTTAGTGTCGGCTTGCTTAAACCGCTCCAGAGTGTCTGTACTGTAGAACCTGTTGAGATCCTCCATCACCCTAAGCAGCTGGACGCGGCGGAACGTCTGGCGCCAGACCTTCATGATGAATCCGTGAGAACCATGGAAGGGTGGGTTCCATATTGAGATCTAAGCGGTACTCATATGTGTATAGTCCACGGTATAGCCTTAGAGCCCGTGTTTCCCCGGCAGACTTCTGCCTTCCCAAGAGGGTTTTAATCACCTCAAATTTCTTTGCAAGTATGTAAACTCATTCTATTATACTAGAGTCTATCATTCTTGAGCATACTAATACTCTAATGAGAGTTAGTTGGCATGTAGTTGCAAAGTTGCTTATAGTCGATTGATTAAGGGGATAATCAAAATAAAATGTAACCATATAAAACTTATTCTGTATAACAAACCAAACCATCATGCAGTCGAGCGCTGTATTCACGTGATGCACAAAATTATAGCTATATAGTTACGTGATGTAGTGTTATATGCATTTATGGTGTAATTGCACCACACCAACCTTGGGGTTGACTGAGGTGGGTTACCGGGTTAGACGAGTTAGACTGTGGTTTTGCATGAGCGGGTTAGCAGCAGGAGCAGCTTGTGTTCTATAATAAATATGTGGTTTTGAGTTATAATTCTCCGTGTATGTAGTCTATCACTTCAGATTACCACCTTCATTAGTCCTGTCAGAGAATACAGGTGAAAACTGGAGAATATGGATACAGCGGTTCAACATTTACATGACTGCTACAGGTTCAGACTTAGAAAGTGATGCTTTAGGAGAGGAGGCCTTAGAAGTATACAATTCACTGTCTATTGAGCCAGATGGGGGGAATGAAACAATGCAAGATATAGTAACTGCATTGGAGAAGTATTGCCTACCCAGAAAGAATGTTGTTTTCGAAATGTACCAATTCTTGGCCTACCCCATGCCAGATTCAGTGTTCAGTATCAGTGATCAACGTTTAAAGGAGAGGCTCTTAAGAGAAACAAACCTGACTCTTGAAAAAACAGTGGACATTTGCAGAGCGGCAGAGGTAGCTAAAACACAGATTCAAGCAATGGGAGAGCAGAATAAACTGTTAATGCCATTAAAAATAAGACAAAAGATGCAAAACAGAACAAGAGATATGAAAGAACATCATCTCACCAGCACAAGCAGTTTCATTCACCTGAAAAAAGTGTGGAAAATCTCACCTTCCACGACAGTGTCCAGCTTTTGGCGCAACATGTCATGTCTGTGGAAAACGGAATCACTTTACCTCAGTGTGCATGTCTGAACAAAAAGACACAATGCCTAAATAGATGCCACAATAGAAATGTCACTGTGGATTCATTATTCATCGGGTCAGTTGAACTAAAAGAGACTCGTGGCTCTGTACAGAATGCATGGCACACGGATGTAGACATTGGAAATGTGACAGTGAAGTTCAAATTGGACTCTGGAGTAGAAGCCAATATTATACCTCTCGACATTTATCAATCTCTGCACGAATCAGCGTTGTTGCAACTGACTTCGACTATGCTGGTGGCGTATGGTGGAACTAAATTAAAGCCAGAAGGCGTGGCCAAGCTTCAGTGTGTCACACCCAAAGTGCAAGTTTGCATACCCTTTTACATCACCCGACACTCGTCCATTCCAATACTTGATAAGGAAGCATGTGAACAGATGCAACTGCTAAAAAGAGTTGAGACTGTTGTAATCAAGCATTCTACCTCCAAAGAGGAATTGATGGCACAACATCCAACAGTTTTTGAAGGGCTCGGTCAGTTTCCAGGTGAACATCATATTCATGTTGATCCAAAAGCAATCCCGGTCATACATGGCTGCAGAAAAATTCCCTTAGCAGGGCTGGGCAAACTGAAGGACACACTGGGTCAGCTGTTGCAAGCAGACATCATAGCGCCAGTCACCCAGCCCACTCCTTGGGTCAACAGCCTTATTGTCACTGAAAAAAAGAATGGGTCATTAAGAGTATGCTTGGATCCTCGTGACCTAAATAAAGTTGTTCTTCGTCAACACTTCTCTATTCCAACAACTGAAGATGTCCTGTGCAAGCTTGCTGGAAAGAAAATTTTCTCCATCTTTGATGAAAAGGACGGATACTGGCAAGTCAAACTTGACACGGAATCCTCCCTACTATGCACATTCAACACGCCATGGGGTAGATACAGATTAAAACGTCTACCATTTGGTATCAAGTCTGCTAGTGAAGTGTTCCAGCAGTACAATAATGAAATGTTCGGAGACATAGGTGGTGTACATATTGTAGCTGATGATATGATTGTCGCAGCTGCCACAAAACAAGAACATGATGTTATTGTTGCTAAAGTTATGGAGAGAGCAAAAAACTAAATGTGAAATTCAACCCCGACAAGATCCAGTTCAAGGTGAACAATGTACATTTCATGGTCCATGTGATAACTCCACAGGGTGTGAAAGCAGATGACGGCAAGATACAGGCAGTAGTAAGCATGCCAGCACCCATGGACAGACAAGCACTGCAGCGTCTTTTGGGTATGATAAGATATCTTGTACCGTTTATTCCAGGTGAGGCATCACTCATGGCTCCTCTCAGACAGCTGTTGAGAAAGGACATTGCATTCCAGTGGCAACCAGAACACCACAAGTAACTGTCTGCATTCAAAACAGCACTGACAAACACACCAGTTCTGAGGTACGTACTATGACCCCAACACAGCACTCACTATACAAACAGACGCATCCAAAGACGGCTTAGGATCATGTCTGTTGCAGGAGGGGCAACCAATAGCATATGCGTCCAGGTCTTTAATGGATACCATCAGTATGTGTACGGACGCAGTGTGAATGTGCAGTCTGACGGTAAGCCATTGGAGGCTATCTTCAAGAAGCCACTGAGCAAAACTCCAGCGAGACTCCAACGTATGCTCTTACAGCTACAGAAATATGACCTCATTCTTCAATACACGCCTGGTAAGGACATGTTAATTGCTGATACACTGTCACGTGCTGTCGCTGAAGGCCAACACACATGTACAGATGATCTCAGTGATGAAAGGGTCATATATTCACTTGAAGCAGCAGAGGCTCTCAGTGAAGAAATGCTGAAGCAGCTTAGAGATGCTACTGCAAGAGACAGTACACTCCAGTTGCTTGTGAAAACTCAAAAGACAGGATGGCCAACACATAGAAACTCAGTCCCTCAAATCATCAGTTCTGGCCTGTCAGACACACTGTGGCTGTGCAAGATGGCATATTACTGGTAGCAGGTAGAATCTTAATTCCCGAGTCAATGAGATCAGAGATGTTGCAGAAACTACATATCTCACTTCAAGGAATGCAGCGCACAAAAGCACATGATGGAATGACCAAACACATAGAACAGATGGTTGAGATGTGTCCAACGTGCCAGCAGTTTCAGCCCAGGAACCAGAAAGAGCCGCTCATCTCTCATTAAATCCCAGAGCTCCCCTGGTTAAAAGTAGCTTCCGACATCTTTGAAATCAGAGGTCAGTCATTTCTACTGATTGTTGATTACTTGTCAAAGTTTCCTGAGGTGATGAACATCAGAGACAAGAGTGTGCACACAGTAAGTGAAAGGAGAAGAGAGAGGGACTGGAGTAATATAAAAATATAAACAATTTATTTTATTTTCCTCAAATTAGACACACTCGAAAAATAACAAACATTAGGCCTCTGGTCAACAAATTCAGGGACGGGTAAAACAAAGTGCAAAATCAAGATGTTTAAATGAATAACAAAAATTTAGCAAAAACTCAAATCAACAAAAAAGAGTAAATAAGGCACATCACAAAATCACATGCATAGGAAAACAAAAATAATAATTTACACTCAGGAACCCAGTGACCACACAACAAAATTGTTACCCCCCCCCCCCCCACCAGAATACTGCACCAGCCCAATGGCCGAAAAAGAAAACATGAAACAAACAACACGCACAGGGGAAGGCTAATGGGAAACACAGTGGGCCTCCCTCCCACACACACACACACACACACACGACTGAATACTAAAAACAGGGCACAGGAAAAACAGTGGTCAAGATGGCAAATGACGGTCCTCCTGTATGAACACAGACCGCAGTGTCGAGCCACGAGCTTGTTTAGTTGTAATACTATCGCAATCGCTTTATTCCATCTGGTTTTTACTCGTACATTCCCAGGTCATTAAAAAAGGACTCCGTAATGGTAGATACCATTGAACCGGCATCTATAAGACAAATAACAGTTATACCGCCCATCTGAACATCTGCCACTGGACACTCGCCCATCAATGCAGAAGGACAGGTCAAAAGAGATATGAACGAATCTGAGCCCATCAAACCCCCTTCCAGTGCTTGGCTCCATGCACTAGAGGGTGCTAGTTTCCCTGTTGCCTGCTGGAAGAGTCATCCCTCCCATTCCCAACGGCCAACCTGGATTCAACCCCCACATGCTGTGTCTGCCGTGAGCCAACCAGGCAATCCCTAGCCATGTGGCCTACTTGCTCACAACGCAGACAAATAGGTCTGCCATCCACATCAAAACGAAACCGCCTCTGATGATTGGTCTGCCTATTTGGTAGATTGGATGGCCCTGAACCAGAGGACAGATGTTTAAGAATAGTATCTAATTGGGCCTGCTGCCTACGCAAACAGTCTTTGAGCTCAGTCAATTCATTACTTGGTTGTGCTACAATGACTTGGGCTTCTGCCTGCTTGGCTCCTACCACCCTTGAACTAGTGTCACACGAAAAAGCTCTAGCATGGACAAGAAGAGGCCCTTCACCATCATCGGCCCAACGAAATGCCTCACGACGCAAGTCCAAAAAGGAGGAATCAGGATTAAGGCAGATATGCTTTAATTCTCTACACAGCATTTTGTCTCTAACGTTTTCTGCAAATTGATTCAATTCAATTCAATTCAAGTTTATTTGTATAGCGCTTTTTACAATACAAATTGTTACAAAGCAACTTTACATAAAATTATGTTTCTACAATATTTAGTAATAGCTATGACAGGATTTGTAGAAAAATTTCGTAGTCAGCCAGATGATAAACATTATTAATATTATTAATAATTAATAATCTTTATATGATGCAGTCACACTTGTAGCAATATTTGTTAGTTCTGTTGTTGATTAAGGGTTAGCATCAACTGGGGTCCTCTGAGGGTCAGCATCATTTCTTCTCATATGCTCTGGATCCAGACTGGAGCTTGTGTAAATCCTAGTTACCACGGGATGTAAATCCCGTGGCAAAACATAGAAACAAATAAAGACATCATTAGCATAGCTGCTGTTCCAACAAAGTAAAATTAATTAGTTTAACCCAAGCCAAAGAATAAGAATGCACATTTGATCAGATACAACTATACTCACAATTTAAGATACATTATTCGAATGCTTGGCGAAAGAGATGAGTTTTTAATCTAGATTTAAACAGAGAGAGTGTGTCTGAACCCCGAACATTATCAGGAAGGCTATTCCAGAGTTTGGGAGCCAAATGTGAAAAAGCTCTACCTCCTTTAGTGGACTTTGCTATCCTAGGAACTACCAAAAGTCAAGCGTTTTGTGACCTTAGGGAGCGTGATGGATTGTAGCATGGTAGAAGGCTAGTTAGGTACGCAGGAGCTAAACCATTTAGGGCCTTATAGGTAAGTAATGATAATTTGTAACTGATACGGAACTTGATAGGTAGCCAGTGCAGAGACTGTAAAATTGGGGTAATATGATCATATTTTCTTGACCTGGTAAGGACTCTAGCCGCTGCATTTTGGACTACCTGTAGCTTGTTTATTGAAGAAGCAGGACAACCACCTAGAAGTGCATTACAATAGTCCAGTCTAGAGGTTATGAATGCATGAACTAGCTTTTCTGCATCAGAAACAGACAATGTGTTTCGTAGCTTGGCAATGTTTCTAAGATGGAAGAATGCAGTTTTTGTAACATGGGAAATATGATTTTCAAAAGACAAGTTGCTGTCTGATATAACACCCAGATTTTTGACTGTAGAAGAAGTAACAGTACATCCGTCTAGTTGCAGATTGTAATCTGCAAGAGGTTTCATCTGGTCTCGTTGAGATATATAGCTGAGTATCATCAGCATAACAGTGGAAGCTAATTCCGTATTTTCTAATAATATTACCAAGGGGCAACATGTATATTGAAAATAGAAGGGGACCTAGGACGGATCCTTGTGGCACTTCATATTTTACTGATGATAAATGAGATGACTCCCCATTTAAGTAAACAAAATGGTAGCGATCGGACAGGTAGGATCTAAACCATCTTAGAGCCTGCCCTTGAATACCTGTATAGTTTTGTAATCGATCTATGAGTATAGAAATTATTAATAATTAACATGCACTGTACATGCACTCCCCCCACCCACAATTCCTGCCGGCCCGGGACTCGAACTCACAACCTTTCAATTGGGAGTCCGACTCTCTAACCATTAGGCCACGACTTCCCAATATTATTAACTCGTATTATTAATAAGAGGCTTAATAACCGCCAGCTTGAATGGTTTTGGGACGTGACCTAAAGATAACGACGAGTTAATAATATTGAGAAGCGGTTCTTCGGCTACAGATAACAACTCTTTCAGTAATTTAGTGGGTACAGGATCTAATAAATATGTTGTTGGTTTAGATACAGTGATAAGTTTATTTAGCTCTTCCTGTCCTATATTTGTAAAGCAATGCAGTTTATCTTTGGGTGCAATGGATGAAACTGAAGTGTTAGACGCTGTAGAATCTACATTCGCTATTGTATTTCTAATGTTATCTATTTTATCAGTGAAGAAATTCATAAGGTCATTAATATTTAACGTTGGTGGAATATTTGAATCAGGTGGTGTCTGGTAATTTGTTAATTTAGCCACTGTGCTAAATAAAAACCTTGGATTGTTTTGGTTATTTTCTATGAGTTTGTGTATATGCTCTGCCCTAGCAGTTTTTAGAGCCTGTCTATAACTGGACATACTGTATTTCCATGCAATTCTAAAAACTTCCAAGTTAGTTTTTCTCCATTTGCGTTCAAGACTACAAGTTACTTTCTTGAGAGAGTGAGTATTACTTTTATACCATGGCACAGTACGTTTTTCTCTAACCTTTTTCAATTTGATGGGGGCAACAGCTTCTAATATATTAGAGAAAATAGTGCCCATGCTGTCAGTCATTTCGTCTAATTCATGTGTATTTTTGGGTACAAATAGCAGTTGAGATAGATCAGGCAAGTTATTTGCGAATCTGTCTTAGGTGACTGGAACAATAGTTCTGCCCAGACGGTAACGCTGAGACATATAGTTAATAACAGTGATATGCAGCATGCACAATACAAGGAAATGGTCTGTAATATCATCACATTGAGGTATGATATCTATAGCAGTAAGATCGATTCCATGTGATATAATTAAATTTAGTGTATGATTAAAACAATGAGTGGGCCTGGTGACATTTTGCTTGACTCCAAAAGAGTTTATTAGGCCAGTAAACGCAAGTCCTAATGCATCATTTGTATTATCAACATGAATATTAAAATCTCCCATGATTAGCGCCTTATCAACTGTAACCAGAAGGTCTGAGAGGAAATCTGCAAATTCTTTTAGGAATACTGTATACGGCCCTGGTGGTCTATACACAGTAGCCAGAGCAAGAGTTGATCACGGAGAACACAATCAGGTTTAGCAATTGCGGTTGTATTTTTACGTTGTGCGACTTCCATAAATTACATTAACAAGTGTGAAAATTCACGCAACGTTTCTCCCTCCCGTTGACGACATTGAAAAAAATTTGTTGAGCGTTAATATAAGACTGGCTACAGCCAAAAGTCTCAGTCAGTATAGAGAAAATATTCTCAGGCTCGGATCTAACTGAAGCTGGATCGAGTTTAATTTCTAGCTTTGCATCGTTGGACCTCCTCAATCCATTCCTCCACCGGAGGAGACTCTGAACTACCAGAGAACCTGGGATATTTACGTTCTCTAGGAACATACACATACCTTAATCCAGAAGACCCTGGCTCTTGAGAATTAAGCTCTTGGCGATTTAACTCTGGCTGACTCTGCTCTTCCCGTCCTACAGCCCCTGAAGATTCTACATTTCCTTGACGTAGCCTTTCATTGTCAACCTTTAACTGTTTAATTTGCTCCATTAGCTGCCCAACCCATTCCTCCAGCTCCTGAGACATTTCAACTGGAACAAAGCCAAAAGGGAAAACATTTTTTTTTTTTTTTTTTTTTAAATATATATACAAACAACTGGTCACTTGCAGAACCACAGTCCAGGCCCAGTCCACAACCACTGCTTTTCCTGTACTCTACCTGCACCCAATACATACACACAAAAAAACTGATGAATGTGTTTGAAGAGTTAGTGACAGGACATCTAGACAGATGCCACTTAAGTTCAGGAGAGGGATTCCCATCAGTCTCACAGAAACACACAGTTACATCAGTTTTGCTACAGCTGGAGGAAACTGAGATCTAAGGAACATCTAATAGAGAGAAAGATCGAGAATAGTCTGAGCAGTACAACTCTCAGCACAAATCTTTCTTAGTAACTTTTTATACAGTTTACGTTGCTTACAATCACTTGGTTGAAAGATTTCCTCTATTTTTTTATCACTCACTCTGAATGTCCAGCATCACTAATGAGTTTGGCTGCCATGTTAGTTCTGAGCTGTACAGTGGTACCAGCCTCTGTGTGTCGGGTCGGTCCTATTGAAGGTAAGAGTGTCTCCAGTCTGCAGCTGCTTCAACTGTCCTTCACTCTCTCTGGACCAGGTGTAGTTCACTGTTGGATTTGCATCACTGCTGCAGATCAGAGTCACTGAACTGCCCTCCAACACAGAGCTGGAGGGAGTCACAGACACTGCTGTGTTTTTGGGTGAATCTGGAGGGAAAAGAAATAGGGCCTCACATAAAAAAAAAAAAAATACAATTCAAAAGTCAAAACTGAAAACTGAAAAGCATGACTTACACTGAACATGTAGTGTGATGCTGTCCTGTGCTGTTTTGGTCTTGTCCTGTAGCTGGTAGGTTATAGTGCAGGTGAAAGTGACTCCGTGCTTACGGTGAGTAGCAGAGAAGTTCAGATTAGAGATGAGCTCCTGTAGTCTGCTGCTCTCACTGAGGGGGATTCTGGGAGTGGAGCTCCATGTGAGAGTTGGTGGAGGAGAGGAGCAGAGAGTCTCAGCAGAGCAGCGCAGACTCACAGAGCTCCCCTCCAACACCTCCTCCTGACCCTGCACCTCCTTCTGCTCCACATACAGCTGCACTCTGGGTTTGGGAGGAGGGCCTGAAATACACACAGATTCATTTCTTATATTTGATTGTTGTCTAGTTTCAAATCATTATTTAATTTCATTATTATACACGTATTTATAAATAATATTTCCAGTCATGAATTTACTCACCAATCACATCTATTGAAACACTGGCTTGTATATAGGTATGTTTCAGTCCACCTTCACTCTCAATCCTGAAGTAATACTGACCACTGTGATTTGATCTGAGGTCATAAAATACAGTGGTGCAGTTCTTATCTTTTAATTTTCCAGTTATTTTCCCTTTCATAGAGGATTTCTGTCTTGATGTGCTTGATTTCAACACTACATTTATGTTCATCATACATCACTACATCAGTCCTATCTTCCACACTCCTGTAGCTCTCTCTGTGAGGTGTTTGTCATATTGTTCTGTAATCTCAAATCTGCACTTTATGATCACACAAGATCCACTGAGAGCTTTAATCTTCTGTGGCAGATAGGTGTTGAAATCTCTACAGCAAACACCTACAACACACACATGATGAAAATCATTATTTTTAAGGGTGTACTGTATACAGTATCATTTTAAAGGGAGAACGAGCAGAGCAAAAGCAACAGTTAAATCTAGATCAAGGATATTTGTAACTATTAATGTATTTTAATATATTAATGTAATATTATAAATATGATGAATAAGATAGCAGTCTTTAGAAAACAACATGTTAGTTAGTATCTAACTGATTTAAAAAAAAATGCTCTAAATGAAGATCTCATTTAGTTTAATGCAGCAGACTGAATGTAGTTTAGCACCTGATTTGAAACCGTATGAAAGTGTGCCGTGTGAACAGTCTGTAACTTCATATACTGACTGAATTTCCTTTGTCAGCATCAACACACATGCTTAACCTTTAAACACACGAGTGCTTCAACAATCACTTATTTTAATGTATTTTATGTTTAATTTCTTCACCTCTTGATTCTCCTGTGGACTGATTTAAATAGACAGAACTCAATCAGTGATAGGAAGTATAAATAGTATAAATTGTTCAGTTGTTTGTGAGCTTGTTTTGGTCTGTACAACTCTAGGGTTTTGTGTTGTGTTGTGAATAAATCATTTATGTGATTTTGTGTGTCAGTTAGCTCACTTCATCAGTTTTTGTTTCTCATAGCACCAGAGGCGGCCTTACCTATGTTTCACCCGTTTCAATTGAAACGGGCCCCGCCCTCCAAGGGGGCCCCCAACAGAACAGGAAAATCCCATTCATTTTCTCCCTAGGATATTGATTTTCAGACATAATGTCTAAAGTGGTCTCCAACACGTCGCTCGCGAGAGTAGCTCGTGACCTGATTGGAGGTAGCTCGAGGGCCGTTCAATATCGCGTCTTTTGCACGCTCAAGTTCATTATTTCAAATAATTGAAGCGACGCGCTCATTTTTTTCCAGGCGCAACAAGTCAACATGAAGGATGGGGGTGCACCCAAACTACGGGTGTTTTTTCTAAATAAATCTTCTAGCAGAGCTACAGCAAAGCGTTTTTCGGTGGTGGAAATCCATTAGCTATTAAAACTTCTCTGTCGTTGTGGAGAGCGCATGGTGCATAGCAACGACAGACGCCACGGGAACCGAATTTTACTATTAATAATAAAAGATAAGCTAATAATGTGCATTGTAAATGTCAGTATTTTGTCTTTTTTTGAATCATTCTTTCTATAAAAATGATTTAAAGGCTGAAATATGCGAGGTTTGTCTTTTTAGATTGTTAGATAACATGTTGCAAGACACTCCTTTCAAATTTGGCCATAATTTTTAATGTTACTATTTTAATGTTCATGTAAACAAAAAGTGCATATTGATGGTAAGTTTATTTGTTATTTGGTTTTCTACATAAAACTTGGTGAATTGATTTTATTGTGTAGTATTAGTACTTTTTGAACAGGATTATGTGATAACCATGCTCATTTTGGTCACTATAACCATGAAATTACATTTTTATACCATTTTATCTCTAGTTATGATGCACTATAAAATCAACAATAATTATGTGTTTTTACAGTATAATATTTTGATATATATAGCCTATGTCAATTAAGGGGGACATATATAGGCCTACAATAACTCTTTTAGGTCTAAAACAGTTAGCATAGTTGTTAATATGAGAGTTATGAGACATTATTTAAGAGATTTAATTATTGCATGAGTAGCTCTCGGCCACTTTCATTTTTAAAAAGTAGCTCTCAAATGATCTTCTAAAATGAGTGAGCCACAAATCCGTGAGTACATTTTACAAACCCGTGGGAACGGATTGCGAAAGCGTGGGCACGGTTTATGAATTCGTGGGTACAGATTTCAGAAACTGCAGGCACTGTTTACAAATCTGAGAGCGCGGGTTAGAAACTCGTGGGTACGGTTTATTAATCCGTGGGCACGATTTGTTAAACCGAGGGAACAGTTTGAGAATTCGTGAGTACGGTTTAGGGCGCACGGATTGCCAAAACCGTCGTCACGGATTTTTTAAAAATTATTTTTACTTACACAGGTGACTTCCCGGGCTCCGTAATACGGCAAGTTGAGGGGATGTTTGAGCTGTTTTTTTTTTTTTTTTTAAGTCAGCCCAGACAGCTGAAAATATAGCTACTGCGCAAATCAAATAAGCAGTGATGTTGCCCTGCGTGAAAGGGCGAGGCTTATTCCAACGTAAAACGCTGTATTGTATATAGTTTGTATAAAGCTGCCTTTTAATGAAGCTGAAAGTGCCAGTAATAAAATAATATGATGCAAACCAACAGGAATCCTTGCTTTTTCTGCTCTATTATGTTTACATTTTATGTGGGCAGGGCCCGCTATTAGTTATTGAAACGGGCCCCCAGATGCTTAAGGCCGCCCCTGCATAGCACATCTATTCAGTGGAAGTGTCCTGTTTCTGTTTTGAAAAGCATGTGTTTATGTTCAAGTGTAGCTTTATATGAGTTTTACAGGAAGAGAAATTAATAGACCGGACTAGAATATATAATTACTCTTTAACCACTTCAGACGCTCAGCGCGTGCGGCAGGGAACTGAACGACTCATTCAAACTGATTCATGAACCAATTCACTCGTTTGCCAATTGGTTTGATCAAGCCTTTGAACAGAATTGACTCAAAAGAATGAATCATTCGCGAATGGGCATCGCTCATTGCCCAGAGAAAAGTAGACGGCGCGTTTGGAATAAACTGAAGCATTATAACATTTATTGCATTAAGATAAAGTAACGAGAGGAGCGTCGCCCACAGTAACGAAGTAAAAGTACAGATTTTCCCCCAAAAATTTACTCAAGTAAGAGTATAAAGTACCCATCTTTAAATATACTCCGAAAAGTATTCGTTACCCCAAAAAATTACTCAAGTAAATGTAACGAAGTAAATGTAACTCGTTACTACCCACCTCTGCATATAATGCATAATTATGTCACATATATGGATATTATCACATACAAATAATCAAAATCTACATCTACAAACTATTTACGCTTAAGAGATTCTCAGATCTAACTTCCCTATTTTTTTTGCACCACCTTTTAACAAAATAGTGTCAAATTGCTTATACTGGTGTGAATGTGAAGATGGTTACCCTCAAGTTCACATAAATGTACAGTAGAAGAGTAAACACAGCATTGTCCATCACAGTAACACATGACAACCACCTTAAATAGTTTTTGTTTTCAGTTTGACAAATATATGTGTAAAAAATAAATGCCAATAAATGTATTTATGGGTCTGTTACATGATGTAAATTTTTATCCATAACTCTTAATTATTCAAATACAATGACCTAAATACACCTCTTCTAAGACAATATACTAAAAATATACATTTAAAGATGTTGGAAATAGCTATAAAATCAGATAAAATATGTTGAATCTGTTTTCTTAATAATATGATCATGTTGCTCTTCTGTGGATCATTCCTAATAACTCATTAGGTTATGATTAAATGTTTATAAATTATACATGTAGTAAATTAATATGATTAAATAAAAGAATTGAATAATTAAATGATTAAAAACAAATAAACGAACAAAACTGTAAGAAAATAAAACAACACACAGTTTGCTATAGAGAATTCATAGATTCTTTGGTTGGAACTTCAGTTTAGACTCAAAAGCACCAAATGAAAATCTTAGACTGATTTTGATATTCATTGATTCAGAAGTCCTTCTAATCCAGAATATGTGTTGATCTGAAATCAGTATTATGTATAAACTACAACATATCACATTCCAATTTCCATAGCAAATCCAAGGGATTTCAAATAATACCATTTGGATTTAACATTCCCCAAAAACACAAAAGAATGGAAATTTGGCGAATATTGATATAATACACAACAAAAGATTAAATACTAAAGGCACACCAAATTAGTTAAAAAATGTAAGATCTGCAAGTTTTTACCATACCCCTTTTATCCATTTCACCTGTAAAGTTGTGTGATGAGTCAGCAATAATGAGGCTAAATGTTATGATATACAGTATCTGAAATATTTTTTTTTAGGAAAAAAAAACTAATAAAGGAATGGTAAAATCTCTAGTTCCCTTTCAAGGGAACTTTGAACTGCGTCCTCTAGGGGGCGCTATGGGGAACACCTTGTCATGACCCGTGTCTGAAGCATACATTGAAAAAACACCAACTTGTTGGCCGGCGACAGCCTCTGACGTCACTACCGGTGTGACTATAAACAACCAACGGGAACACACTTCATTCTCTTCTTCATCTTCACTGACCGTTCTGTTTGAAGTGTGCATCTGAAAGAACCGGTAACAGCGATCTTTCTCTGTTTATCATGGCGACAACTAGCAAGCGTTTAGACAATGAGTGCATCAGTGTCGGCGTTATGACACCCGATGACACAAGCGATCTTTGCGTTATTTGTTTGGGTGAAGAGCACGCACGCGATGTCTTTGAGGAGGCAATCTGCATGCATTGTGAGCGTGCTTTCAATGAAAAAAGCTCCACTCTCGTTCTTCTCTCTTCTAAAAAAAAAAAAAGAAAAAAGGCAGCCATCTGCTTCCCGCAGTTCAGGACCTGTCGCTGCTGAGGCATGGAGGAGAATGAGCTCGTGAGAAGCTCTGTCTGTCTGAATGGTTTAAAGAGGGATATTCCCTTTCGCGCTCGTAATGGCGGCGGACGAGAGAGAGCCTCGGGAGGATGATGTTATATCTTTAAAACTTTCTGATCCTGAGGTTAGTGCTCTGCTGGGTTTTTACCCAGGAAAAGCAGGAGATATTTGAGGATGGTGAAGAAGCTGAGGCTCAGCCTTCTCAATTCTCCTGTCCTGCGTATGTAAAGCTGTTGGAGGTTATTGATCGCGCCACGGCAAAGTAAAAAAAAAAAAAAAAAAAGGGACTTTCCATTAGAGTGCGCTAACAAGGTGATACTGTGAGGCCCAAACAAAAAACAAAAAAACCTTAATCAGTGTTATCTTTTTGACCATAGCCTTCCAGTTCAGGTGAGCCTTTCATTTCTGCATGATCTCCATGCAGAGATCAAAAAAAATGAAAGAAATTTCTTCTCGCATCTATCGGTTTTGGCACGAAAGTAAATTTGCCAACATCGAGGTGATGGCTATGGCTATGAGGGGATTTCCCCTGTAGAAAGAGCTAAAAAAAAATATTTTCTGCAGGGGAAACATCCTCTCTTAATCTTCCTCCTTGCCATCTAAGCCGATTCAGAAAATCATCTCGCTTAAATGGCAAGGCATACGCAGTAGCATGTCAGGCTGTGGCTTTATTACACATGATGCTGGTGTTTCAAGCATATCCAACTGATCTGCTAAGAGACCTGGATAGAGGCGGAGGCCTTTTTTCTGATCAGGTAGCTGAGCTGTGCCGCACCACGGATCTCTCTCTGTGATACCAAGCAGGCCACCTCCACCATGGGCAGGACTATGGCGGCCATGGTGGCAGCGGAGAGACATCTGTGGATGAACCTGGCAGACATCGGGAGGTAAGAAAAGGCTTTCTTCTCGATGCTCAGGTTTCGCCTTCTGAACTTTTCGGTATTTCCGTTGAGACGGCGATTGAGAAGTTCAGGGAGACAAAGGTGCGCTCTGCTGCTTTCAGATCCTTCGTTCCATGAAGGTCCAGGTCTGAGCCCAAACAACATAGGGTTCCTGGCATTCTCGATCTGAGGATCAAAGACAGGCACAGAAAGCTAGTGTCGCAACTCGCGTTCCTCCCCCACCTGCGGGCAGGGGTTAGAGGAATCGTGAGTCACGAGGAGGTAAGCAGAACCTAAAGGATGTGATCCAGATGAGGCAGCATTCTCGTCCGAATCGGAGTGATACTGAGGTATCTACGTTCCCTTTGGGGATTTTTTACTTCTGCTTTTTTCCTCCCCTTCCTAATTCCCCTGTAACCACCAGCTCTCCACCTGATTGAGGTTAGGTGGAAACCTCTCACATAACAGTCTCCTATGCTTGACCTATAATGTTTTTTATGGTTCTGTGTTCATAGCAACCACCTGACTGATGGTCCAGATTAAAAGGAGGCGCCCCTTGAGCGGGGCTCCAGCGCAGGAGGGTGGGTGAGTAAATGTAACCCTCTCTGTATATACTTATGTGTATTAAATTGCTGGTGGTTATGTGTCTACTAATAAACTCTGTGAGTTTCCTTTGCAGTGCTCAATTACAGTGTTTACTAAACACTCGCCAGCACCAGCTGTCTGGCTTCATGTTCCGGTATTAGGTGGCTGAGATCACAGGTTTCTGAGGGAGCCTCCTTGATCATCAGTCCTGGCACAGCACTGTAGGGAATTTCGTGGATGTCCGGATTGCATATCTTCTTGTATATGCTGCCTCAGGTGATGCTCCCCTCATCCGAGGTTTCTAAAATTTGAGCTTGCCTCTCCCGTGCAATTCAGTGCCTCTGCGATGCTTAGGAACCTTTAAGTACACACGCTAAGCTTTGTGTACTTTCTCAAAACCACATGGTGGTCAGTGTGCATGTGAACACTTTGCGCACTTTCTAAAATCCACAGAAGTGGTAAGTGTGCACGCAAGACTCTGCACACTTTCTGAAATCCTGTTCGATAAGGGTTACGCTCTCCGCTTCTTTCCCTTTCTTGAGATGATTAGACCTTGGTTCCTTGGGCTTTATTCAGCCAGTGTGTATTTGTTTATACACCTCAAGCATCGCTTCCCTCAACATGAGGGGCTATTTGGGTGATTCTCATGGTAGTTTAGCAGCACTCCCCTTTTTCGGAAAAGGGCCGCCTATGAGCGCGCTACTCTGAGCTCGGAGTTCTCCTCATATGAGACGGAATTCTCAGTTTTTTCATCAGAGCGCTCAGGTATTGTTTCCATAGATCGAGTTGATGACTCTCAAACATACTGTTTTGAGATGCACTATTCTATCTATGAGCTGCTTTATCGGAGTGCCATGAGAGCCCCTCCTTAGAACAGTATTTGAAAATCCATGCTATGGTAAGTGAGCACGTGAAGTCTTTGCACACTTTCTGAAATCCACAGTGTGGTAAGTTCGTAGGCTAGTATTCTGCATTCTTTCTAAAATCCTATATGGTGAGGGCTTTGCGCGGTTGCTTCATGCCCTTTCTTGAGTCGGTTAAAGCCCCGTTCATCTTGGGCGCCACTCCACCCATGTATCCTCGGATAACTATCTAAAACAGGGTGTTGCTACTAGAGAACTGTTGAGACAGCTCTTTCAGCAAGCTTATGCGTAAGCTAGCGGTAGCCCCTGTTTGACAGGCAAGACTTGGTATAAAATTCTAGGTTCTTAGCCGTATCCCTTTAAAGGAATCTTTCCTGATTCCAAGACTTCAGCTCTACCCTGGGCCGAGGCCCTAACAATTAAGTTGGGTATGTAGCTTAGGCCTTTGGCCGTAAGGGGGACTGTCATAGAAGCCGTCTAAACGTCCCAGGGGCGACTCCCATGGAAATGGTAGAGTTGGTACTTAGTGCTCGCCATGATTCCCTGCACTCCCCTCAGCATGACGGCGTGGGTATACTGTTCCCCATAGCGCCCCCTAGAGGACGCAGTTCGAAGTTCCCTTGTCGCCGGCCAACAAGTTGGTGTTTTTTCAATGTATGCTTCAGACAGGGGTCAAGACGAGGTGTTCCCCATAGTGCCCCCTAGAGGACGCAGTGTCTCGTTCCCTACTCAGGGAACCATGGTTGCATTCGTAACATGAGACGTTTTCTATGGGTTGCAGCGTTTAACATTTGCGTAAATCTGAGAGGAGTCTTCAAACAGCTCTTCCTCTGCTTCTTTAGCTCGCACATTTGCACTCACAATCACCTGTGCTTCTCTGGCTCTTGAAAACTCTCCTATTGAGCTCTCAGTCTTTAACAGCCCTTCAGAACAATCCTGCATCACAGCGTAGTCAAGCGAAGAGAGGCTACCAAACTCTTGTGATTCTGATTTTGTGAAGACTATGGGGGAATAAATGACGGAGTCTTGATTTGCTGCGGCTTCAGCAGATGACATCATGACATAAACAGAGTCATCTTGATTCTCATGTGGAGCGACCTAATGATTGACAGGTTTGAATCAGTGCTGGAAAGCTCTAGTATTTTTATTTTGTTTTTTTGCATTTATTAGTATTATTATAGTTGTTGTTTTGTTTTTGTCTTTCTGTTGTAACTCAATTCACTGGTACTTTGATCACTTCTCTTGGTGCCTTTTTGTGTAGTATGTGAAAGTTTCCCATTCCCTTTTCTAAAAAAAAAAAAAAGACAAGAAATAATAATAATATTCTACAAAGCTGCACAGTTGGCAAAATCAATAAATCAGACATGATTGGCATTTAAGAGACATATATAAATATCATTGCATTAGATACAAGTAATCAAAAGTGGCATCTACAAACTATTTATGCTTAAGGGTTTCTCAGATCTAACTTCTCTATTCTTTGCAACACCTTTTAACCAAATGGGATCAACGTGCTTATGCTGGTGTGTAGTGTGAGAAGTTGATTTCCCTCAAGTTCACATAAATGTACAGTCGAAGAGTAAACACTGCGTTGTTCATCACAGTAACACATGATAACCACGTGTCAAAAACTTTGTTTGAAAATTAATTTGAAAATTAAATCTATAGTTTAAAATCATACTTCTATTTGTAAATGTGTTTGAAAATTGAGCTTGTATTATCTTTCTAAAAATAAATGCTACTTAGTTTAAAAGTGTATTAATATAGCAATAACACTTACACCTTTTTAAATTTGACCTAATAGTCTGGTAAATTATACAAATTTATACCCTTATCTATACATTTTTCAAAAACACATACAGCTGAGAATAAACCTTATTTATGGTTGTAATGTTTTCGCTTGACAAATATACATTTAAAAATGTAACAGAAATTGGCTAATGTAAAGTAAAATCATCAGCTCAAATATGCTGAATGTGTTTTTCTTACTGGTTTCACAAGGCTCTTCAATTATGCATCATTCTTAATACCTCATGTGTGTTGTGCACCTACCGTACACAGATGCATGTAATGGCGCTTAACAACATGACCACCAGAGCCACAACAGCAACTCCAATCAGCAAAGAGAATTGATTCAAACCTAAAGAAGAATAAGTGAGTGTTTAGAAAACCACTGATGATTCACTGATTTAATAACTGCAACTTTCAGGAGCCATTTTTTTTCTTTTTTTAGCCACCTGTCACATAATTGAACACAGGATTGTGGGATGTCAAAGGTGGGAAACACAATATATCTATGAAACTTTTAAAAATGTATTTTATTAAGGCATTTCAGGAGATAGCAAGTGAAGCTAAAATTAACTTACATTGGCATGCCTTAGTGCCTTCCTACATTGGAATGCAGTATTTTTAGGATGAAACCAATGATTGGTATTTTGCTGGTGAATGCACAATTTGCATGTTTGTCATTTATATATTATTGATAGATGTTCTTCTGTTGGATGAATCACAGAACTGAAACTCACGTTCAACAGATGAAGGCAGCTGAAACAGATAACTCGCAGTGCCTCGAGTGTTTCTGCTGACACACAGCAGAGAGGATGTGTTTGTGAGAGACTGATGAAGAGTGATGGAGCTCCTCAAGACTGTGCTGCTCAATCTCACTTTATTGATGAACGTGTTTGAAGAGTTAGTGACAGGACGTCAAGACAGATGCCACTCCAGTTCAGGAGAGGGATTCCCATCAGCCTCACAGAAACACACAGTTACATCAGTTCTGCTACAGCTGGAAGAAGTAGAGATCTGAGGAAAATCTAATAGAGAGAAAGATCGAGAAAGGTATGAGCAGCACACCTGAAAATATTTCTTGGTAACTTTTCATGCAGTTTTCATTGCTTACAGTCACTTGGTTGAAAGATTTTCTCTGTTCCTGTATTACTCACACTGAATGTCCGGCATCACTGATGAGTTTTGGCTGCCGTGTTGGTTCTGAGCTGTACAGTGGTACCAGCCTCTGTGTGTCGGGTCGGTCCTATTGAAGGTAAGAGTGTCTCCAGTCTGCAGCTGCTTCAACTGTCCTTCACTCTCTCTGGACCAGGTGTAGTTCACTGCTGGATTTGCATCACTGCTGCAGATCAGAGACACTGAACTGCCCTCCAACACAGAGCTGGAGTAAGTCACAGACACTGTTGTGTTTTTGGGTGAATCTGAAGAGAAAAGAAATAGGGCCTCACAATAAAAATCAAGACAATATGATTTACAAGTCACAACTAAAAAGCATGACCTACACTGAACATGTAGTGTGATGCTGTCCTGTGCTGTTTTGGTCTTGTCCTGTAGCTGGTAGGTTATAGTGCAGGTGAAAGTGACTCCGTGCTCACGGTGAGTAGCAGAGAAGTTCAGATCAGAGATGAGCTCCTGTAGTCTGCTGCTCTCACTGAGGGGGATTCTGGGAGTGGAGCTCCATGTGAGAGTTGGTGAAGGAGAGGAGCAGAGAGTCTCAGCAGAGCAGCGCAGACTCACGGAGCTCCCCTCCAACACCTCCAACACCTCCTCCTGACCCTGCACCTCCTTCTGCTCCACATACAGCTGGACTCTGCGTTTGGGAGGAGACTCTGAAATACACACAGATTCATTTATTATATTTGATTGATGTCTAGTCTAATAAAACTCATGTTTTAATTTCATTATTATACAAGTATTTATAAATAATATTTCCAGTCATGAATTTACTCACCAATCACATCTATTGAAACACTGGCTTGTTTATAGGTCTGTTTCAGTCTACCTTCACTCTCAATCCTGAAGAAATACTGACCACTGTGATTTGATCTGAGGTCATAAAATACAGTGGTGCAGTCCTTATCTTTTAATTTTCCAGTTATATTTCCTCTAATGAAGAAGTTTCGGCTTGATGTGCTTGAGTTAAACACTACATTTCTGTTTAGATCAGTCCCATCTTTGTACCACACTCCTGTAGCTCTCTCTGTGAGGTGTTTGTCATATTGTTCTTTAATCTCAAATCTGCACTTTATGATCACACAAGATCCACTGAGAGCTTTAATCTTATTTGGCAGACTGATGTTGAAATCTCTACAGCAAACACCTACAACACACATATGATGAAAGGCATTTTTTTAAAGGGGGTATACAGTACAGTATCATTTTAAAGGGAGAACGAGATGAAAATGAAAAAATGAAAAGTTCTCATTTAGTGTAATGCAGCACACTAAATGAATTTTAGCATTTGTTAAACTAGTTAATGTACATCCTCAGTCATACTGAACACTAGATGTGAAGAAGGGAAGGAAAATCCTACCTTCTAACAGAAAACAGAAAATAATTATTTTCTCTGCCGTGTCCATCTCTTCATTAACCGACATTCCTGTCCTGTTTTTATTGATGTCAAGTCCTGAGCTGCTGCTGATTTGAAACCGTGTGAAAGTGTGCCGTGTGAACAGTCTGTAACTTCATATACTGTCTTAATTTCCTGTGTCAGCATCAACACACATGCTTAACCTTTAAACACATGAGTGCTTCAACAATCACTTATTTTAATGTATTTAATTTAATTTAATTTCTTCAACTCTTGATTCACCTGTGGACTGGTTTAAATAGACAGAACTCAATCAGTGATGGGAAGCTCTAGTATAAATTGTTCAGTTGTTTGTGAGCTTGTTTTGGCGTGTAAAAAGTGCCTATTTACAACTCTAGGCTTTTTGTGTTGTGTTGTGAATAAATCATTTATGTGATTTTGTGTGTCAGTTAGCTCACTTCATCAGTTTTTGTTTCTCATAGCACATCTATTCAGTGGAAGTGTCCTGTTTCTGTTTTGAAAAGCATGTGCTTATGTTCAAGTTTAGCTTTATATGAGTTTTACAGGAAGAGAAATTAATAGACCAGACTAGAATATATAATTACATTTATAACTCTTTAAGATGTATTCACAATTAAAAATGTCTGAATATCATTACATTAGATATAACAAGACGAAGCAAGTGGCAAAGTTCTGCAAACAAATTATGCAAGAGCTTTTCTTACAACTGACTTCTCTATTCTGTACCTTATTTTTGCTTATTTTACAACCTGAGTCAGTCATTTTTAGTGGATACTGGTTTTAGTGGAGTTTCCCTCAGACTCAAACTAATATTCTAACAGTGTTTTTTTTTACTTTATTTTTATTGAACAGGGACACTGTAAAATATACATTAACCTTAAAAAGGAGAGATGCATTATACCAGGATGTAGCATTTCTGCTAATTTCCACCTGTAGTCCCTGGGCAGTTAACAGTGTTGTTCATCACATTAGCGCTGTGACTACCAGAAAGTGTCAAAAAACTTTCTGTGTAAACTTCGTGTCCACAGTGTTTTAGCTTTGGGGGTCTTATGAAGAAGAAAATAACGGAAGTCACAGTATGATCAATAATAAACCTCAAAAGATGATAAAGACTTACAAAAAGTTATAGTTATAAGTCTACTGTTGTCCTGTGTTGTTGTTTTTTATCTAAAAAACAAAAAAGGGAAAAAAAAGATTTTGGAGGATCATATTAGACTGTAAGGTCCATAAAATCAATCGATTGTTTTTTTGTCTTACCATGGAGTTTCACTAGGCTCTGAACATAGATAAAGAGGACACTGTTCACTTTGCCAAGTGTGTTAAAAACCGATTGTTAAGAATATGTTGGTAAACATAAGAAAATGCTAAATTACCGCTTTATACACTCTGCTAAAAAGACATAACTGTTTTTAGCGATACAAACAGATACACTGTGATTATATACAAAAGTGGCATAACCGTAGAGGTAAAGAAATAACAAACCAAAGGAAGTAAAGAACCGAAGAACACAATTACATCTTTTTAAAGTCATTTATGATTATCATCTGTTATATCTTCATGGTGTAAATCAAGCAGTATGTGAACTTGTTATTAGATTAATAACCAAAATGTATTTCACACACACACACATATATATTGTTTTTTCATTAGATCTTAACATTTTATTACAAGTTTTTAAATGTATGAAATGACTTATTTAAACTGATTTGAAGAAGAAGAATTTTTATTTTATATAGAGCCTTTCCATAGATCAAGGTCCCTTTACATAGAGCTAAACAAAACATATGCACACCCACATACACAATACAAACACATAAGGCCACATACAGCCACATTATTTAAAATACACATTAAAAACATAAATTTTTAGCTGAGTCTAGAATGTAGAAAAAGATGATATCTACATATATTGTAGATACTGTATATATAATACATTGATATATTAGTAGCGAATTCCATAATTTAGGAGCATTAACACAGCTGACAGAGGAAGACAGAGGAGGAGATCAGACATTTGTTGTATTGTATTTGTATTTGTTGTTTATTGTGTGTCACCTCTCTTAATGTTCAAAGTCTCATATTCAGAGACTGGAGCAGAGAGCTGAAGAGAAGCATATGTGTCTACTGTCTCAGTCTGAGCCTGAAAACAAAAACAGTTCATATCATCTTCATATTAACTATTGCTTGACAACCAGTCTCAAATACCTTTTTATATATTTTACATATGGTCAGAGCCAGTCTGCAGATTTTGGGGAAAATCACAGTGGGTGATAGGAACAGACTCCAATGTTTTAGCTTCTAACTATGATTCAATTGTAGAACAGTTTGAATCACAGCATCCTATAACAGATTTAACATCACTCACCTCCAGCTCTCATTACAATCAGTACACTCCATACTGACCATATTTACCCAACATAACATACATATACACTTTTTGTGTTTTGCAACTCAAGAGTCACTACAACAATTACTGCACTCTTGAATTTGTACATTTATTTTTCATTTGTCATGCGTTTCCTATCAACAAGGAGCATGTTTCGATGTGTCGTGCACTTACCGTACACATGTAATGGCGCACAACAACATGACCACCAAAGCCACAACAGCAACTCCAATCAGCACAGAGAAAAGATTCAAACCTAAAGAATAAATGACTGTTTGGGAAACTATTAAGCAAGTGTTAGAGAGCTGTATCAATCTTAAAAAACAAAACACAAATACATAACCATAGTGAATGGGACATGAGAATGATCTAAAAAGTGGGAGATTAGCATTAACATTTATCACAATGACAGTAATTAAGCTATTATTTACAGTTTACTTAGTTATATATTCTTATTGACATATTTATCTTCTATTGGATGAATCACAGAACTGAAACTCACGTTTAACAGGTGAAGGCAGCTGAAACAGTTGACTCGCAGTTCCTTGAGTGTTTCTGCTGACACACTGCAGAGTGGATGAGTTTGTGAGAGACTGATGAAGAGTGATGAAGCTCCTCAAGACTGTGCTGCTCAATCACTCTTCACTGATGAATGTGTTTGAAGAGTTAGTGACATTACGTCCAGACAGATGCCACTCCAGTTCAGGAGAGGGATTCCCATCAGCCTCACAGAAACACACAGTTACATCAGTTCTGCTACAGCTGGAAGAAGTGGAGATATGAGGAAAATCTAATAGAGAGAAAGATTGAGAATGGTCTGAGCAGCACACCTGGAAAGCATATGCACTGCTGTGTTTTTGGGCGAATCTGAAGAGAAAAAATTAGGGCCTAACAATAAAAATCTAAATAATACAATTCACAAGTTAAAACTGAAAAGCTTGACTTACACTGAACATGTAGTGTGATGTTGTCCTGTGCTGTTTTGGTCTTGTCCTGTAGCTGGTAGGTTATAGTGCAGGTGAAAGTGACTCCGTGCTCACGGTGAGTAGCAGTGAAGTTCAGATCAGAGATGAGCTCCTGTAGTCTGCTGCTCTCACTGAGGGGGATTCTGGGAGTGGAGCTCCATGTGAGAGTTGGTGGAGGAGAGGAGCAGAGAGTCTCAGCAGAGCAGCGCAGACTCACAGAGCTCCCCTCCAACACCTCCTCCTGACCCTGCACCTCCTTCTGCTCCACATACAGCTGCACTCTGGGTTTGGGAGGAGACTCTGAAATACACACAGATTCATTTCTTATATTGATTCAAAGAAATGTCTAGTCTCATCAAATTCATGTTTTCATTTCATCATTATATAAGTGTTTATAAATAATATTTCCAATCACGAGTTTACTCACCAATCACATCTATTGAAACATTGGCATATTTATAGGTCTGTTTCAGTCCACCTTCACTCTCAATCCTGAAGAAATACTGACCTCTGCAATTTGATCTGAGGTCATAAAAAACAGTCGTGCAGTCCTTATACTTTAATTTTCCAGTTATTTTCTCTTTCATAAAGAGTTTCTGGCTTGATGTGCTTGAGGTAAACACTACATTTCTGTTCACATCAGTCCCATCTTTGAACGACACTTCGTGGCTGTTGGACAGTGTTATTCCTGCTTGCCTTGCTGCTGGTTTGTGAAAGTAGCGCCGTGTAGCTTTGTTTTTCTGTAGAATCTCTATCTTATTATCAGTCAGTGTTGTTTAAAGTGATAAAATATAACTTAATTCCCACCATATTTCTGATATTATCTATCAAACTAATCTGATTAATTTGATAATTCTTTTTATTCTAAATCCATGAGTGCAGTGCACCTGCATCATGTTAGCATTCGTTAGTGTGTCATTAGCATTTCCATTTGTGCCTATCGCTGTTTTCTTTTTTCATTCTCCTCTCTCTCTCGCTACTCTGTCTCTCCGGTTTTTCACAAGTTCATCAAACAACTGTGGTTAGAATCTTTCAGCAAGCACTGTGAGTAATGGCTTCTCCTGCTATTGTTATTTGCACCGCTTCCCACATGTATAGTTTATCTCTGTCTGTCGGAGCCGAGGGATTAACATATGATTAATGCAGGGAAATAGTTAGGCTGACAGAGAAGATTTCAGAATTAGAGACACACATCCAAACTTTAATTGAGGACAGTAAGAATTTGAGGGCTCTAGATACGGCTTTGGATGCGTCTAGCTCAGGGAGTCCTGTACATTGTTCGGTTCTGGTAACAGAGCCTCTGCAGCAGGGCAACTGGGTGACAGTGAGTCGGCATAGTCGTGGTTCAATACACCGCTCTTCGGTTCCGATCAAAACATTACCCCCCTTGTTAAAAAGCACGAATGTGCTCTTGTTATTGGCGATTCTATTGTACGGAACGTGAATAAAGAGACACCAGCCACCATAGTCCAATGTTTACCAGGAGCCAGAGCGCCTGACATCTTGGCAAATTTAAAAGTGCTGGCTAATGCTAAATGCAAATACAGTAAGATTGTTATTCATGCTGGCGCTAATGATGTTCGACTTCGCCAGTCGGAGATCACTAAAAATAACATTAAAGAGGTGTGTGAACTTGCAAGCACGATGTCAGACACTGTAATATGCTCTGGTCCCCTCCCTGCTTACCGTGGTGATGAGATGCATAGCAGATTGTCATCACTCAATGGCTGGATGTCTAAGTGGTGCCCGCAGAATATCATAGGTTTCATAGACAATTGGCCAAGCTTTTGGGGCAGACCTGACCTGTTGATAAGAGATTATCTTCATCTCACCTGGAGTGGTGCCACTCTTCTCTCTAGAAATATGGCACATAGTCTTTGGCACATTGCTGCAGCTGTTTCGTTTGGTCAGAGGAGAACTTAATTTTATTGTGTTTACATGTAATTTGAGTTTATGAAATTATTATAATAGTGACATTGACTGCAGTTAATCTTGACCAAAGTCTACAAGTCTGAAAACCCCAGGATTAATTACATAAGGGTCATTTGGATTTTTGAGGAGAGCACACGTCAATGTGACACTGGAACACACAACCAGTTATAAGGGTCAACTTCGTGAAATTGAGATTTATACATCACATGAAAATGTTATAAATAAGCTTTCCATTAATTTATAAAATGTTCGGATAGAACAACATTTGACTGAGATATTTGAAAAGCTGAAGCTGCAAAAAAAAAAAAAAAAAAAAAAAAAACTTAAAACCGTCAGTAAAGTTATCCAAATAAAGCTCTTAGCAATGCATATTTCTCATCAAAAATTTACTTTTTATATATTTATGGTGTGAAATTTACTAAATATCTTCTTGGAACATGATTTTTTGGCATTAAAGAAATATCAATAATTATATCCATACAATGTATTGTTGGCTATTGCTACAAATATACCTGTGCTACTTTTGACTGGTTTTGTGGTCCAGTTACACGAGATTGTGTTCTATCACTGTGGTCTTATTTATTTAAATTATTTTTTATTTATTCAAATTATTTATTCACAAATGCATAAACTCAAGACATAATAAAGATTTAAAATAAATAATTGTTCTACCTTTCTAGCTGGAAATTATATTTTACCCAAGTTTAAGCTGTTTCTGTGACTGGCCAAATAGATCCTGAAATGAATCGAGGTGGTGTTAAATTATGTATCACCACAAGGCTGTGCTGTTCTTCTAATAAATTCATCCAGCTGGCATTGCTGCAATCAGATTGAGAATTTCTTTTTATTTATTTTTTTACCACACGTTGCTGTGTACTAACAGTCTGAGAAAGGCTCTCATTTCTTCATACATGTGCCTTGTGTAATTTCTGCCTTATTCTAAACTCTGATTAGAGCCTTTGCATTAACTAGCAACCTTTCCACCTTCAGCTTGTGTGTGACTGCAGTGCATCTCTAACATGGAAATGTGATTGATTGTCTGGAAACCATCTCTGTCATCTCCAGCTGCATCACTCATCCAGTCACGAAGCACAAGATCTCTATACCCAATGTGACCGCAGAGCAACGTTCATCACAGACCTGATCAACTGAATTGTAGCTGAGAACAAGCCTCAAGGGTCAGATGTTTGAAGCTTCTAGGAGAGGCAATCATCCCTTGCTAACATGTGTCAGTGGGATTTGATGGAGAGACTCAGAATCTTAAAAATAAATAAATGAAGGTCTTTATATAAGAATTCAAGATGTAATAGTTCGCTTTTGTAAATTTAAATGTCAATTTTTAACAAAAGCATACATTTAAACAGCTAAATGCAACTTTAGTAAGCATTAAGGCCTGTTCACCACAAGGACAAGAACAATCAGAATTAATCCTGCTATAACAAACTCAAGAACTTAAAGCAGCATGTGCACGTGTGCTTAGAATAAAAATACAATTATTCACTGGTCAAACACTAAGATTTTTATATTTATAGTTATCCTTCTTGGTATGAATGGGACTTTAGTGTCTTTCAAAAACATTAATACCTTACAGACACCAACACTGTAACGAGGAGTCAGAGACATTCGGATCCATGTGCAATGTTTAATTAGAAAAGTTAGAAGTACCAGGCAAAGGTCAGACAACAGCATCAGGGATATCAAAGACAATCAGAATCGAGATCGTTAACCAGGCTTGAATCAGGGCAGGCGGCAGACAATAGACAGCTCAGAGACAAAGCAGTGGGTCAGTAGGGCAGGCAGCAGAGGATCTGCAGAATCACAACAGTCCAAGGTAATACACGGATAATCAGGCAAGGATAAATGCTCAGAAATGCTAGGCGGGCTAAACAAGACTTCGCACTGAGTGAGTGTTTGGCTTCTGCTTCTATAGGTCGTAGAATAAGGAAAACCTGGTGGTGATTAGTCCGAGGTACGGGCATATGGGTAATGTAGTCCATGAAGATGTTAGTACTCAGGTGAAGGTCCCCTCCGGTGGCCGTCGAAGAGAGCCACAGAGGCCTGCGTCGTGACAGAGCCCCCTTCCTGGGAGTGGCTTCCGAAGCGAGCATGATTTGTACACCGAGGTCTTCCAGGGGGTCGAGGAGCTGGTCGTTCGGGGTGGCCCCTGTGGTATTCAGTGGTAAGGTTGGGATCTAGGATGTCCTGAGAGTTAACTCAAGATTGTTCCTCCGGACCGTACCCCTCCCAATGAGATACTGGAGGACCCTGCCTCGGCGTCTTGAGTCGAGGATAGCTCGCACCTGATAGGCCTCCTCTCTCACACACTCACTCCTGTCGGGAGCCTGGTGAAGGATGGTAATTTAGGACAGGGTGCCGATGATAATCAGGGAGGAGGCAGCTGACTCGTCACATTATTTTTTTATTTATATATATATATATATATATATATAAAATTTTATTTTATTAGTATTTTTTTCAGTTTCTATTTTGAATTGCACATTGCATGGTTTTTGTGTTAGGGTTGAAAGAAATATGGCAAACTTAATATTTTCTGCCAGGACATTATCTGTTTTAACACTTACATGTAATCAGATTGAGCAAATAGTATGCATATTTGGCATGTTATCCGAATGTCAAATTGGTCAATTAATTGAATGTTCCTCCCAAACTTTGTTATCAAAACATTTGTTTTTTCTTACGATGGGAGGATAAATGTAGAGAAGAAAGAAAAGGGGTGTTTGTTGTTGTCTGTGTGTGCTCTAAAAGTATATTGTCTTATTTCTGTGTTTTAATTGCTAAAATGACTTGCCTTCTTAATAGGTCATACAGGTGATAAAAATAAATTCTGAAATGCAGGAAACACTGGAATATCTCCAAATGCTGCTTTTAATGTCACATATATGGATATTATCACATACAAATAATCAAAAGTGGCATCTACACACTATGTATGCTTAAGAATTTCTCAGAACCAACTTCCCTATTTTTTGCAACAGCTTTTAACCAAATAGTGTCAAGTTGCTTATACTATAGTGTGAATGTGAATATGGTTCCTCTCAAGTTCACATAAATGTACAGTAAAAGAGTAAACACAACATTGTTCATCACAGTTGATTTGAAAGTTTGTTTTATATTGCAACAACATTTTTACTTGTATGTACATGTTACATGTTTTTTTTTTACATAACTCTTAATTATTAAAATACAATGACTTAAATGCACCTCTTCTGAGACAAGTTTTTTTCTTTTCTTGAAAAATATACATTTAAAGATGTTGGAAATCAGACATTAGATCAGATAAAATATGTTGAATACGTTTTCTCATTGATGTAGTCATGTTGTTCTTCTATGGATCATTCTTAATAACTCATTAGGTTATGATTAAATGTTTAAATTATACATGTAGTAAATGAATATGATTAAATAAAATAATTCAATGATTAAATGATTAAAAACAAATAAACAAAACTGTAAGAAAATAAAACAACACACAGTTTGCTATGGAGAATTCGTAGATTCTTATGTTGGAACTTCAGTTTTGTCTCAAAAGCACCAAATGAAAATCTTAGACTGATTTTGATATTCATTAACTAGAAGTGCTTCTACTCCAGAATATGTGTTGATCTGAAATCAGTATTATGTATAAACTAAAACATATCACATTCCAATTTCCATGACAAATCCAAGGGATTTCAAATAATACCATGTGGATTTAACATTCCCCAAAACGCCAAAGAATGGAAATTTGGGGATTAATGATATAATACACAACAAAAGATTAAATACTAAAGGCACACCAAATGGGTTAAATAAGATCTGCGAGTTTTTACAGTCCCCTTTTTATCCTTGCATTCTCCACTCATTTTTACTCATGAGTCTGTTTAACAAACACATTTCACCTGTAAAGTTGTGTGATGAGTGAGCAATAATGAGGCTAAATGTTACATTTTTATCTTGTTTACATATACAGTATCTGATATATATATAGGAAAAATCTAATAGAGGAATGGCAAACTCTCTAGTTTTCTATGGGTTACGCCGTTTAACCTTTGCGTAAAGCTGAGAGGAGTCTTCAAACAGCTCTTCCTCTGTTTGTTTCATTCGCACATTTGCACTCACAATCACCTGTGCTTCTCTGGCTCTTGAAGACTCTCCTATTGAGCTCTCAGTCTTTAACAGCCCTTTAGAACAATCCTGCATCACAGCATAGTCAAGTGAAGAGAGGCTACCAAACTCTTGTGATTCTGATTTTGTGAAGACAATGGGGGAATAAATGACGGAGTCTTGATTTGCTGCGGCTCCAGCAGATGACATCATGACATAAACAGGGTCGTCTTGATTCTCGTGTGGGGCGACCTAATGATTGACAGGGTTGAATCAGTGCTGGAAAGCGCTAGAGTGTCTCTAAAATGTTCAGCCATTTGTGTTCTAGTTTAGTTGGTTTTAAAAAAACTGTGATTTTTTTTTATTATTTTTTTATAGTATTAGTATTGTTGTTGTTTTGTTTTTGTGTTTCTGTTGTAACTCACTTCACTGGTACTTTGATCACTTCTCTTGGTGCCTTCTTGTGTAGTCTGTGAAAGTTTCCCATTCCCTTTTCTAAATAAATAAAAAAAATTCTACAAAAGCTTCACAGTTGGCTAAATCAATAAATCAGACAGGATTGGCATTTAAGTCACATATATAAATGTCATTGCATTAGACACAAATAATCAAAAGTGGCATCTACAAACTATTTATGCTTAAGGGTTTCTCAGATCTAACTTATCTATTCTTTGCAACACCTTTTAATCAAATGGTGTCAAGGTGCTTATACTGGTGTGTAGTGTGAGAAGTTGATTTCCCTCAAGTTCACATAAATGTACAGTCGAAGAGTAAACACTGTGTTGTTCTTCACAGTAACACATGACAACCACGTGTCAAAAACATTGTGTTCAGTTTGAAAAATATATCTATATTTTAAAACCTAGCATGCTTCTATTTGTAAACCTGCTTGAAAATTTAGCTTGAATTATCTTTCTTAAAATAAATGCTACTTAGATTAAGTTTATTAATACTGCAATAACACTTATACATTTTTAAATGACCTAATAGACTGTTAAATTATAAAATTGTATATCCTTATCTATTAAGTTGAGAATAAACCTTATTTGTGATTGTAATGTTTTCGCTTGACAAATATACATTTAAAAATGTACCAGAAATTGGCTAATGTACAGTAAAATCATCAGATCAAATATGCTGAATGTGTTTTTCTTACAGGTTTCACAGTGCTCTTCTATTATACATCATTCTTAATACCTCATGTGTGTTGAGCACCTACCGTACACAGATGCATGTAATGGCGCTTAACAACATGACCACCAGAGCCACAACAGCAACTCCAATCAGCAAAGAGAAATGATTCAAACCTAAAGAAGAATAAGTGAGTGTTTAGAAAACCACTGATGATTCACTGATGCAATTATGCAATTGCCAGATTATCTTAATCTTTTAACAACAAAATAACTACTGTATGATGGCACGGGAATGAGAATTTAAAAAGTAAGAGATTAGCATTAGCATTGCCACTTATGTCAGTGGTTGCATCTGAAAGCTTAGGCAGCTGATGCCTCACTGTCTTATCAGGTACAAAGGTACACAAAGGTACCTCATGACTTCTGAGGTAGCATAATGGTTTAATGATCTACAACAAGTTAGTGAGTGCTTTGGCAAATATTTAATGACATCATTTTTTTTTTTCATTTTTAAACCACCTGTCATGGAATTGATCACAGAATTGTGGGATGTCAAAGGCAGGGAAACACGACAGATCTATATAACTTTTACAAATTTATCGGATTAAGGCATTTCTGGAGACAGTATGCTTACATTGACTAACATTGGCATGCCTTAGTGCCTTCCCACATTGGAATGCAGTATTTTTAGGATGAAACCAATGTTTGATATTTTGCTGGTGAATGCACAATTATCATGTTTGTCATTTATATAGAGCGCAGCTTTAGTTCAGTCAGGCCACGGAGGCAAGGCTGTGAACAGCTGATGCGGTCAGCTGTCAAATCGCTCCAATCACCTCCTCTCTCCTATTAGACACGGGACATATATATGTATGTGGCACTACTGCTCGGTAAGTATGCTCAGCGGCTCGCAACCCTCCCTCCCCATTATAAGCATGAGCACATTACTGCGCACCTTCTAGCTGTCGTCTTCTTTGTTTCAGATCACTAAGGCTTCCAAAATCTTAGCTGATATGGACCTCACTGCTGAGAGACAACCATCTTCATAACCAGGCTACAGGATAGACGGTCCACTGCCACATCTACATGATTATCACCGTTTGCTTTAAAGACTTTATTAAAAGTCTTAATTGTTATGTATTTCTAAATTCATGGTTCCAGGGGGTTCATGTTAAAGCTCTTGTATGTTCAATTATTCTGGGAGCAAGAACCCCCATAAGGAACCATACTGCCAAAGATAAATTGTGTTCAATAAACTCAAGTAAACTTGCCAAAGTGGTTCATGTCTGAAATATTATTGATAGATGTTCTTCTATTGGATGAATCACAGAACTGAAACTTACGTTCAACAGATGAAGGCAGCTGAAACAGATAACTCGCAGTGCCTCGAGTGTTTCTGCTGACACACAGCAGAGTGGATGTGTTTGTGAGAGACTGATGAAGAGTGATGAAGCTCCTCAAGACTGTGCTGCTCAATCGCTCTTCACTGATGAACGTGTTTGAAGAAGTAGTGACATGACGTCCAGACAGATGCCACTCCAGTTCAGGAGAGGGATTCCCATCAGCCTCACAGAAACACACAGTTACATCAGTTCTGCTACAGCTGGAAGAAGTAGAGATCTGAGGAAAATCTAACAGAGTGAAAGATCGAGAATGGTCTGAGCAGCACACCTGAAATGTTTCTTGGTAACTTTTCATGCAGTTTTCATTGCTTACAGTCACTTGTTTGAAATATTTCCTCTATTCCTTTAATACTCACACTGAATGTCCAGCTTCACAGATGAGCTTTGGCTGCCGTGTTGGTTCTGAGCTGTACAGTGGTACCAGCCTCTGTGTGTCGGGTCGGTCCTATTGAAGGTAAGAGTGTCTCCAGTCTGCAGCTGCTTCAACTGTCCTTCACTCTCTCTGGACCAGGTGTAGTTCACTGCTGGATTTGCATCACTGCTGCAGATCAGAGTCACTGAACTGCCCTCCAACACAGAGCTGGAGGGAATCAGTAAAAATGACATGTTTTTTGGGGCATCTGAGAAGAAAAAGATAAAGAGAGAAGATAAAAAAAAGATAAAACGAAAAGATAAATAAAGGAAGAAATAACTGAGGAATAAGGGATAGCTAAAATTTGAGGCAGTTACATTGGTATTTGGATGCAAGCTTAATTTAATGTCATTGCATCAGGTTACAAAACAAAACTGAAATCAAAGTAGATGCCATTTTGCTTGATTTGTTATATAATGCGATAATATATTTAGACATTATGTGTGGCTGAAGTATCCAAAAGTGTTCAAATATGTTTTGGGGCCACTGTATATAATATATCTTTAGTCCTAAAGTGATGGATAGATCCTGAATAGGATGTGTACTTCACAAATATTTTGAAATATATGGTTCAGATCACTCAAACCATATAAAACATGTATTGTTATATTTGATACTTTCATAAACTTCTATAAGATTTTAGAAATTAAGTTTTATAACATTTAACTACTTCTACAATAATCCGTGATGTTCCACCTCTAAAAAAAAACTACTAAGCTTAAGTCTGTGCTCTGAAATAGTCGTCAAGTCAAGTCACCTTTATTTATATAGCGCTTTAAACACAATACATTGCGTCAAAGCAACTGAACAACATTCATTAGGAAAACAGTGTGACAATAATGCAAAATGACAGTTAAAGGCAGTTCATCATTGAATTCAGTGATGTCATCTCTGTTCAGTTTAAATAGTGTCTGTGCATTTATTTGCAATCAAGTCAGTGATATCGCTGTAGATGAAGTGACCCCAACTAAGCAAACCAGAGGCGACGGCGGCAAGGAACCGAAACTCCATCGGTGACAGAATGGAGAAAAAAACCTTGGGAGAAACCAGGCTCAGTTGGGGGGCCAGTTCTCCTCTGACCAGACGAAACCAGTAGTTCAATTGTGCAGAAGAATCATCTGTTTCCTGTGGTCTTGTCCTGATGGTCATCTAGAGACAAGGTCTTTAAAGAGGATATGTATCTGGGGCTCTAGTTGTCCTGGTCTCCGCTGTCTTTCAGGGATGTAGAGGTCCTTTCTAGGTGCTGATCCAGCATCTGGTCTGGATACGTACTGGATCCGGGTGACTGCAGTGACCCTCTGATCTGGACACAGACTGGATCTGGTGGCTAAGGTGACCTCGGAATAAGAGAGAAACAGACTAATATTAGCGTAGATGCCATTCTTCTAATGTTGTAGTAAGTACATCGGGTGTTATGGGAAGTGTTCCCGGTTCCGGTTTACCTAATTAATGCAGCCTAAAAATCCTTTAACAGATTTGGATATTAAAAGCATATTAGTATGTTATGTGTAAGCCAGGTTAAAGAGATAGGTCTTTAATCTAGATTTAAACTGCAAGAGTGTGTCTGCCTCCCGAACAATGTTAGGTAGGTTATTCCAGAGTTTAGGCGCCAAATAGGAAAAGGATCTGCCCCCCGCAGTTGATTTTGATATTCTAGATCAGTGGTTCCCAACCTTTTTCAACTCAGGCCCACACAACCACACTCCTTTGTTTGCGCGGCCCACTTCAAAAAATGTACTGACCCCGCTATTGTTGGGTTAATAACTTAGTTCTCAGAAGCTAGATTGTTAACTGTATTTATTGAATGAACTAGGGCTGTGCGATATGAAAAAAAAAAAAAAAACTATCGCGATTTCTTTGATCAATTTTGCGATTGTGACACACACCTATATGCTTTTACAGTCATAAATGCATTCAGGATTAATTTGAAACATTTCCAAAAGAAAACCTATTAGAGCTTTATCAAAAAGTTGTAACGTCTCTAGAACAGACATAAGTCAAAATTATCACTATAGTAAAGATGTAACAAAATGTATAGACTTATGGCAAAAAAAAAAAATCCAATGTACAAGGACTTTTTTTTTTCTTTTTTGCCATGCATTGTTCAAAGAGCACATTAATTGTAGCGTTGCCTCAGGTGTTTGCAGTGTGTATACAGTATATGTGGTCAGCAGCGAAAGCGCATAAATATAACGCGAAAGCACATTAACATAATGCACGAGTGCGAATCTCTCTGTTTGCACGCAGATTTCCTTTGCGCTGTCACAAAACCAGACTTGCTTGCTCAGATACACGCTGCTCTGCGCGGAGAGAGTGTGCGCACTTAAAACGTATCTCCTCTCACTTAAACTGCGTCCTGTGCACTCACAATTCTCTCTATGCTCATGTGTTAGATATTAATTATTTTTGCACGTTTTTATTTCTAGCCTTTTACCACGTGCAGTGTGAACGCTCTGATCCGTTAACATGGGCTAAGTTTTATGCCCAGTCTGTTCTGTTCTCGCGCTAGGCGCAATGCATTCTGATTGGATTGGATAGCATACTAAGGGAGGTCAGGGCCCGGAAAAACGTGCTGTAAAGCGATTTAGAAATCGTGCACGCTCAAATTGTGATTTTATGACGATTTCTTTTAATCGCACAGCCCTAGAATGGACTGGAAATGAACAGAAAATAATTGGCGGACCACCTGCAATACCACCACAGGTTGAAAACCACTGTTCTAGGTATTATCAAATTGCCTGAGTTTAGAGAACGTAGCGGACGTAGAGGATTATAATGTAAAAGGAGCTCATTCAAATACTGAGGTGCTAAACCATTCAGGGCTTTATAAGTAATAAGCAATATTTTAAAATCTATATGATGTTTGATAGGGAGCCAGTGCAGTGTTGACAGGACCGGGCTAATATGGTCATACTTCCTGGTTCTAGTAAGAACTCTTGCTGCTGCATTTTGGACTAGCTGTAGTTTGTTTACTAAGCGTGCAGAACAACCACCCAATAAAGCATTACAATAATCTAACCTTGAGGTCATAAATGCATGGATTAACATTTCCGCATTTGACATTGAGAGCATAGGCCATAATTTAGATATATTTTTGAGATGGAAAAATACAGTTTTACAAATGCTAGAAACGTTGCTTTCTAAGGAAAGATTGCGATCAAATAGCACACCTAGGTTCCTAACTGATGAAGGAGAATTGACAGAGCAGCCATCAAGTCTTAGACAGTGTTCTAGGTTATTACATGCAGAGTTTTTAGGTCCTATAATTAACACCTCCGTTTTCTCAGAATTAAGCAGTAAGAAATTACTCGTCATCCAGTTTTTTATATCGACTATGCATTCCATTCCAAATATTCGATATTTGTAAAAATTTTACCTGTAAAAGTCATTTTCATGTCATGACTTACAGTTAACAGGTTTTGTTTTTACAAAATGTGAAAATAAAAAGTACTTCAGCACTTCAGGACTAGAGTTGAAAAACTCAAATTGACCCGCGTACATTTAAAACGTATAAACATTTCTGTATCTACATTTCACAGCACATCAGCGTATTGAAACTGTTTTTTTTTTTGTTTTTTTTACTATCTTTGGCTGATAAAATATTATTTCCTAGTGAAAATATTGCCTTCATAAAGTGGTTAAAAAAACTAAATAACAACATATTACTAAGCAATGTTATTATTGCAGATGTAGAGTTGCTTTAGAACATTAAATATGGGGGTCAGATTGACCCACAAACATCACAATTGTAACAGAAATTGTTTGTCAAAACTTCTCAGTGTGTTGAAACTTTGCATGTATGTTCATGACCCTAAATGAAGAAAAAAACTGTACATTTTAAGAACAAATTAATTAAAATAAAATACGTTAACTCATATTTCAGAAACTCAAAAATCAAAACAGTATATGGGGGTTAAATGACACTGAAATAAAAGTTATATTGTAAGGTTAACTGGTTAACTGAACAATCTAGAGGCTTTTTAATTATTATTTAGGCTTTCATTTAATCAACATAAACATTTTATAGCAGCTATTCTTGCACTATTACACAATAACAGTGTAATAACCTTTAATTTTATATAATTCACTTTTAGGTGCTAATGACTATGACCAGGTAAAATTGTCTGTCATGTATTACTCACACTGAATGTCCAGCATCACTGATGAGTTGTGGCTGCCATGTTGGTTCTGAGCTGTACAGTGGTACCAGCCTCTGTGTGTCGGGTCGGTCCTATTGAAGGTAAGAGTGTCTCCAGTCTGCAGCTGCTTCAACTGTCCTTCACTCTCTCTGGACCAGGTGTAGTTCACTGCTGGATTTGCATCACTGCTGCAGATCAGAGTCACTGAACTGCCCTCCAACACAGAGCTGGAGGGAATCGCTAAAGCTGACATGTTTTTTGGGGCATCTGAGAAGAAAAGATAAAGATAAATAAAAAGGAAGAAATAACTGAGGAATAAGGGATAGCTAAAATTAGAGGCAGTAACATTGGTATTTGGATGTAAGCTTAATTTAATATCATTGCATCAGGTTACAAAACCAAACTGAAATCAAAGTAGATGCCATTTTGCTTGATGTTTTATCTAATGCGATGATATATTTAGACATTATGTGTGGCTGAAGTATCCAAAAGTGTTCAAATATGTTTTGGGGCAACTGTATATAATATATTTTAAGTCCTATAGAGATGGATAGATCCTGAATAGTACTTCATGAATATTTATAAATATATGGTTCAGATCACTCAAACCATATAAAAATCGAAGAGTCCCTGTATATTATCTAGTGGAAAAGTTTGGTATTTCGCCCAAAGTTAATCATTCTTTTTTTGAGATATGAACCTAAAATTTGGCATAAAACTTGTTCAGATGATTGGCTTTGATTTGCTTGAAGATTTGGAGGTAAACATGTTATGTAAAATATACATTTATTTGTGATATAAAATATAAAATTGTACTGTATATGTATTGTTATATTTTATTCTTTCATAAACTTCTCTAACTTTTTATAAATGAAGTTTTATAACATTTATTTACTTCTACAACAATCTGTGATGTTCCACCTTCAAATAAAATTGCATGCATGTTCATGACCCTAAATGAGGAAAAAAACACTACATTTTAGAAAAATGAAATTAAAATAAAATAGGTTAACTGATATTTCAGACAACTAAAAAATCAAAACAGTATATGGGGGTTAAATGACACTGAAATTAAAATAATTTGGGAAGGTTAACTGGTTAACTGAACAATCCAGAGGCCTTTTAATTGTTATTTACGCTTTAATTTAATCAATATAAATTTTTTTATAGTTGCTATTCTTGCACTATTACACAATAACAGTGTAATAACCTTTTATTTTATATAATTTACTTCTAGGTGCTAATAAATGTGAGGAGGTAAATTGTCTGTCATGTATTACTCACTCTGAATGTCCAGCTTCACAGATGAGTTGTGGCTGCCATGTTGGTTCTGAGCTGTACAGTGGTACCAGCCTCTGTGTGTCGGGTCGGTCCTATTGAAGGTAAGAGTGTCTCCTGTCTGCAGCTGCTTCAACTGTCCTTCACTCTCTCTGGACCAGGTGTAGTTCACTGCTGGATTTGCATCACTGCTGCAGATCAGAGTCACTGAACTGTCCTCCAACACAGAGCTGGAGGGAGTCACAGATACTGCTGTGTTTTGGGGTGAATCTGAAGATAAACAAAATAGGGCCTCACAATAAAAATCGAAATATTATAATTCACAAGTTAAAACTAAAAAGCATGACTTACACTGAACATGTAGTGTGATGTTGTCCTGTGCTGTTTTGGTCTTGTCCTGTAGCTGGTAGGTTATAGTGCAGGTGAAAGTGACTCCGTGCTCACGGTGAGTAGCAGTGAAGTTCAGATTAGAGATGAGCTCCTGTAGTCTGCTGCTCTCACTTAGGGGGATTCTGGGAGTGGAGCTCCATGTGAGAGTTGGTGAAGGAGAGGAGCAGAGAGTCTCAGCAGAGCAGCGCAGACTCACAGAGCTCCCCTCCAACACCTCCAACACCTCCTCCTGACCCTGCACCTCCTTCTGCTCCACATACAGCTGCACTCTGGGTTTGGGAGGAGACTCTGAAATACAGACAGATTCATTTATTATATTTGATTGATGTCTAGTTTCAAATCATGTTTTAATTTCATCATTATACATGTATTTATAAATAATATTTCCAATCATGAATTTACTCACCAATCACATCTATTGAAACATTGGCTTGTATATAGGTATGTTTCAGTCTACCTTCACTCTCAATCCTGAAGAAATACAGACCTCTGTGATTTGATCTGATGTCATAAAAGATAGTGGTGCAGTCCTTATCTTTTAATTTTCCAGTTATTTTCCCTTTCATAGAGGATTTCTGGCTTGATGTGCTTGAGTTAAACACTACATTTCTGTTTAGTTTAGTCCCATCTTTGTACCACACTCCTGTAGCTCTCTCTGTGAGGTGTTTGTCATATTCTTCTTTAATCTCAAATCTGCACTTTATGATCACACAAGATCCACTGAGAGCTTTAATCTTCTGTGGCAGACTGATGTTGAAATCTCTACAGCAAACACCTACAACACACACATGATGAAAAGCATTATTTTTAAGGGGGTATACAGTATCATTTTAAAGGGAGAACAAGCAGAGCAACAGCAACAGTGAAATCTACATCAAGGATATTTGTAACTATTAATGTATTTTAATATATTAATGTAACATAAATATGATGAATAAGGTAGCAGTCTTTAGATACAACGTCATTTAACTGATTTAGCTAGAAAATGCTCTAAATGAAAAGTTTTCATTTAGTTTAATGCAGCAGACTAAATGTAGTTTAACACTTGTTAAACTAGTTAATGTACATCCTCAGTCATACTGAACACTAGGTGTGAAGAAGGGAAGGAAAATCCTACCTTTTAACAGAAAACAGAAAATAATTATTTTCTCTGCTGTGTCCATCTCTTCATTAACAGACAATCCTGTCTGAAACACTCTTGTACACGTTAGTATTTACATGCATAAAATGATTTGTATTTATTGATCTCAAGTCCTGAGCTGCTGCTGATTTGAAACCGTGTGAAAGTGTGCCGTGTGAACAGTCTGTAACTTCATATACTGACTGAATTTCCTGTGTCAGCATCAACACACATGCTTAACCTTTAAACACACGAGTGTTTCAACAATCACTTATTTTAATGTATTTTATGTTTAATTTCTTCACGTCTTGATTCTCTCGTGGACTGATTTAAAGACAGAACTGAATCAGTAATGGGAAGCTCTAGTATAAATTGTTCAGTTGTTTGTGAGCTTGTTTTGGTCTCTAAAAAGTGCTTATTTACAACTCTAGGCTTTTTGTGTTGTGTTGTGAATAAATCATTTATGTGATTGTGTGTATCAGTTAGCTCACTTCATCAGTTTTTGTTTCTCATAGCACATCTATTCAGTGGAAGTTTCCTGTTTTCTGTTTTGAAAAGCATGTGTTTATGTTCAAGTGTAGCTTTATATGAGTTTTACAGGAAGAGAAATTAATAGACAAGAGTAGCATATATAATTACTCTTTAAGATGTATTTAAAAATGTCTGAATGTCATTACATTAGATATAACAAGACAAAGCAAGTGGCATCTGCAAACAAATTATGGAAGAGCTTTTCTTACAACTGACATCTCTATTATGTAAATTATTTTTGCTTATTTTGCAATCTGAGTCAAAGTCATTTTTAGTGGATATGTGAAGTCAGTTTCCCTCAGGCTCACACTAATATTCTAACAGAGTTAACAGTGTTGTTCATCACATTAGCGCATGTGACTACCACAAAGTGTCAAAATACTTTCTGTGTTCATTTCGTGTCCCCAAAGTGAGGGAAACAAAAAAAGCTTTCCAATAGCATTCCCACTTACTTTATCTCAAAGACAGTTATTTGGGTAATATATGCAAGATATATATTTTTTATATATTTATTTATTTTACATACACTTATTGGAAGATGCTGCGGTTTGTCTTTCATTGGTTGAATCACAGAACTAAAACTCATCTGCAGCCTGAAGGAGGCAGTGCCTCTGAAAAACAAACAGAACACAAGGTTTCCATTTCAGAGGTCTTAAGAAGAAGAAATCAATAGAAGCCACAGTATGATCAATAAATAACCTCAAAAGATTATAAAGACTTACAAAAAAATATGTTTTATATATATTCTACTGTTGTCCTGTGTTGTTTTTTTCTCAACAACAAATCCTAATAGACTGTAAGAGCTATAAAATCAATCAGTCTATTGTTTTTTTGTTTTTTGTCTTACCATGGAGTTTCACTAGGCTCTGAACATTGATAAAGAGGACACTGTTCCCATTGCCAAGTGTGTTAAAAACCGATTGTTTAGAATATGTTGGTAAACATAAGAAAATGCGAAATAACCACTTTATGCATTCTGCTAAAAAGACATGACAGTTTTTTTGTGATACAAACAGATACACTGCGATTATATACAAAAGTGGCATTATTACCACAATTACCACCATGTCAATTATGATTATCATCTGTTATATCTTCATGGTGTAAAACAAGCAGTATGTGTCACAGTCTTGTGTCTTTCTGTCACTGTCTTCTGTGAGTGTTGTGTTTGGTGCCATGTGCTTTTTCTGACCCCGCCCACCCTGTCACAGCATACACAAACAACAAATAATACAGCCAGAGAGAGTGGTGTGTGAGACAAGAATATATAGTCCATGACAATGAGCAACAGCTGAGTGTGTGATTGAGAGACAGGTGTGCAGAGTAAAGGTAAATTAGTCCGGGAGCAAGGCAGAAACACAGGTGTAGCAACTAAACAGTAATGAGGTGACAAGGTGGGCGGGGTCAGAAAAAGACAGGAGAGAAGCACATGGCACCAAACAAACACAACACTCACAGAAGACAGTGACAGAAAGACAGAAGACTGACAGTATGTGTGTCTCATACAGGACATATTTATTTAAAAACCTGAATGTTCAGTAAATTTTAGAAGAGAATGAAGAAAATTAAATATTTATTTGTTATCAGAGAGTCTAGAAAACAGCACAAAAGTGAAAAGATTAATAACTATAAAGTATTTCATACATATTAAACACATATTCCATCTAAACATTTTATTACAAGTCTCTAAATGTGTAAAATTATTTATTTAAATGTTACGGCTGTCTCGTGAACCGCAAAATAAAAGAGGCAGACAACAGATTCTTTAACAATAAAGCAATTTATTATCAAACCAAGCAAACAATTATTAAACAATCAAAAGAAACCGACGTCTAGGGGAAAAATAGGACGTGCGGTTATTAAATAAACAATATCTGGAACTTCAAATAAACATAGCAAAGTGATGATTAATGAGAAAATAGAAATATACAAATGACAAAGTAGGGGAGAAGTGAGGGCGAAGCGAGGCATATCTCATTCCATGTCACCGGTCTTTATACTCTGGTGAGTTAGTTAAGGATTGAAAACACCTGTTGCACAATTTACATCTGCACTGTGTAGCAGAGCCAGCAGGGGCAAACCAGGCAAACAGGCAGGTGTAACATAAACTAAACAGATTTAGCTCCAATCAAATGTCAAAATAGTTTATTTCTCTGGTAGTGAGGCTTGGTCTTTGTGCTTTATGTATCAGATATAAAACAGTGTTTTTATTAGTCTTACATATTGGAAATGTGTATTTTTAAAATACTGAAAGTACAGCTGACAGAGGAAGACAGAGTAGGAGATCACACGTGTATTTGTTGCCTATTGTTCAAAGTCTCATATTCAGAAACTGGAGCAGAGAGCTGAAGAGAAGCATATGTGTCTACTGCCTCATTCTGAGCCTGAAGCAAAAACACTTGTCAACACCATCATCATCAACATGTGACTTAACATGTCATTTAAGAAAAACACTCACCTTCTGCTTAGTGGACAATCTGTATACAAATATAAAAAAGTATTAGTTTTAAGTTTATTGATTAGTTAAGTATAGAGCATGTCTGTGCTATCTTTTGATATCAGTCACTTCTAAAATTACTTTTAATCAACTTTTATTTGGACAATAAGTCAGATTTCCCCTGAAATTCACACAAAATGTACAAACAGAGTAACCACAGTTTTGTTCATCATAGTAACTAATGCTTGACAACCAGTCTCATGCCACATTCCAGGCAACCCGTAACCCGTGTTTTTCCAACCTTAAACCCGTGAAAGTACACTGGAACGTCAGTCAAACCCGTGACTTCCCACCCGTGAACTCGTACTAGATCGATGTACTCTCAGTTAAGAGTTCTGACGTCACACAGCAAGCGAAAGAACAATGGCAGTCCCTACGAATAATATTGCCTACAGATGCAGTGCTTATCCAAGTGGTACATGTTGAAAAAAAGATTTTAGGACAGTGTAACGTTACAATAAAATTAATAATCTAACTAAAATTCCTTACGCTCAGGAAGTTTGGCGTGACTTGCCTGGAACAGAACAAAGTCATTAGTCGTGGTTTGAAATCGTGACTTACGGGCTCAAAAGCCTGCCTGGAACGCAGCATCAAATACCTTTTTGTTCTTTGATATATTTCACATATGGTTTATGATTTAAAGCTTAGAAAAATTATTCTGTTTTTGAGGTTTGAAATTGAATGAAATCCATAGTTAATTAAAATTAAAAAAAAAAAAATTAAAATCTACCGCTATAACTTTCATACATTTGTGTTTTGAGGCCACTCTATAAGAGTGAAAGTATGTTCTCGGATTTTATAGGTTTCTATTAAGTGTTAAGACTACAACACTCCACCAATTTTGACGGATTTTTGCCCCAATCTGCTGTCTGGAGGTTTTTGGGATAAATCACATAGTGGGTGATGGGAACAGACTCCAATATTTTAGCTTTTGACTATGATTCCATTTTAGAACATAGTGTATGATACACTTTTAGCCAAATGGTGTCAAGGTGCTTATACTGGTGACAACCACATGTGTCAAAAACATTGTGTTCAGTTTGAAAAATGTATCTATATTTTGAAACCTAGCATGCTTCTATTTGTAAAACTGCTTGACAATTTTGCTTGAATTATCTTTCTTAAAATAAATGCTACTTAGATTAAAAGTTTATTAATACTGCAATAACACATTTTAAAATGTGACATAGTCTGTTAAAGTATACTAATTTATATCCTTATCTATAAATTTTTCAAAAACAGATATAGTTGTAAATAAACCTTATTTATGATTGTAATGTTTTTGCTAGACAAATATACATTTATAAATGTACCAGAAATTGGCTAATGTACAGTAAAATCATCAGATCAAATATGCTGAATGTGTTTTTCTTACTGGTTTCACAGTGCTCTTCTATTATACATCATTCTTAATACCTCATGTGTGTTGTGCACCTACCGTACACAGATGCATGTAATGGCGCTTAACAACATGACCACCAGAGCCACAACAGCAACTCCAATCAGCAAAGAGAAATGATTCAAACCTAAAGAAGAATAAGTGTTTAGAAAACCACTGATGATTCATGGTTTAAAATATGTATACAAACTTAAATGTAGATATCAGCCTAAAATTTGGCAAAAAAACTTGTTCAGATGATAGGCTTTGATTTGCTTGAAGATTTGGTGGTAAACATGTTATGTAAAATATACATTAATGTATTATATAAAATATAAAAAAATGTACTGAATATATTTTATATTTTATACTTTCATAAACTTCTATAAGATTTTATGAATGAAGTTTTATAACATTTAATTACTTCTAAAATAATCTGTGATGTTCCACCTTTAAACAAAACTACCAAACTTAAGTCTGTGCTCTGAAATATTCAAGATTTGTAACCGACTTACAGTTAACAGATCTTGTTTTCACAAAATTGAGTTGAAAAACTCAAATTGACCCGCCAACATTACAAATGTATAAACATTTCCGTATTTCACAGCACATCAGCGTATTGAAACTTTTTTTACCATCTTTGTCTAAAAAAATATTATTTCCTAGTGAAAATATTGGGGGGGAAAGCTTCTTTTTTGGCTCCATGTGGTAGTAAAATAATAATAATAATAATAATAAAATAACAACATATTCCTAATAAATGTATTAGTTCAGATCTGTATAGTATATAGTGGGGGTCAGATTGACCCACAAGGACCACAAATGTAACAAAAATTGTACGTCAAAACTTATCAGTGTGTTGAAACTTTGTATGCATGTGTATGACCCTAAATGAGAAAAAAAATCACTACATTTAAAAAAAAAATTATAAAAATGAAATAGGTTAACTGATATTTCAGACAACTCAAAAATAAAAATAGTATATAAGGGTTAAATGACACTGAAATAAAAGTAATGTGGGAAGATTAACTGGTTAACTGAACAATTTAGAGGCTTTTTAATTATTATTTAGGCTTTAATTTAATCAACATAAAAAATTTTATTATAACTATTCTTGCACTATTACACAATAACAGTGTAATAACCTTTCATTTAATATAATTGACTTTTAGGTGCTAATGAATGTTAGGAGGTAAATTGTCTGTCATGTATTACTCACTCTGAATGTCCAGCTTCACAGATGAGCTTTGGCTGCCGTGTTGGTTCTGAGCTGTACAGTGGTACCAGCCTCTGTGTGTCGGGTCGGTCCTATTGAAGGTAAGAGTGTCTCCTGTCTGCAGCTGCTTCAACTGTCCTTCACTCTCTCTGGAACAGGTGTAGTTCACTGCTGGATTTGCATCACTGCTGCAGATCAGAGTCACTGAACTGTCCTCTAACACAGAGCTGGAGTAAGTCACAGACACTGTTGTGTTTTTGGGTGAATCTGAAGGTAAACAAAATAGGGCCTCACATTAAAAATCAAAATATTATAATTCACAAGTTAAAACTAAAAAGCATGACTTACACTGAACATGTAGTGTGATGCTGTCCTGTTCTGTTTTGGTCTTGTCCTGTAGCTGGTAGGTTATAGTGCAGGTGAAAGTGACTCCGTGCTCACGGTGAGTAGCAGTGAAGTTCAGATCAGAGATGAGATCCTGTAGTCTGCTGCTCTCATTGAGGAGGATTCTGGGAGTGGAGCTCCATGTGAGAGTTGGTGGAGGAGAGGAGCAGAGAGTCTCAGCAGAGCAGCGCAGACTCACGGAGCTCCCCTCCAACACCTCCAACACCTCCTCCTGACCCTGCACCTCCTTCTGCTCCACATACAGCTGGACTCTGCGTTTGGGAGGAGACTCTGAAATACACACAGATTCATTTATTATATTTGATTGATGTCTAGTCTAATAAAACTCATGTTTTAATTTCATTATTATACAAGTATTTATAAATAATATTTCCAGTCATGAATTTACTCACCAATCACATCTATTGAAACACTGGCTTGTATAAAGGTCTCTTCAGTCTACCTTCACTCTCAATCCTGAATAAATACTGACCACTGTGATTTGATCTGAGGTCATAAAATACAGTGGTGCAGTCCTTATCTTTTAATTTTCCAGTTATATTTCCTCTAATTAATAAGTTTCTGCTTGATGTGCTTGAGTTAAACACTACATTTCTGTTTAGATTAGTCCCATCTTTGTACCACACTCCTGTAGCTCTCTCTGTGAGGTGTTTGTCATATTGTTCTTTAATCTCAAATCTGCACTTTATGATCACACAAGATCCACTGAGAGCTTTAATCTTATTTGGCAGACTGATGTTGAAATCTCTACAGCAAACACCTACAACACACACATGATGAAAAGCGTTATTATTAAGGGTGTATACAGTATTATTTTAAAGGGAGAACGAGCAGAGCATACATCGAGCATATTTGTAATTTTTAATGTATTTTAATATTTGAATTACTGTAATATTATAAATATGTTGCATGAGATACCAGTCTTTAGAAAAAAATCTGTGTGCCAGTTAGTATCTAACCGATTTAGTTAAAAATGCTCTAAATGAAAAGTTTGTTTAATGCCTATGAAACTAGTTAATGTACATCCTCAGTCATACTGAACACTAGGTGTGAAGAAGGGAAAGAAAATCCTACCTTCTATCAGAAAACAGAAAATAATGACTTTCTCTGCAGTGTCCATCTCTTCATTAACAGACAATCCTGTAGGGAAACACTCTTGTACACGCTAGTATTTTGCAAGGAGTGAAAATATTTCCTCATGAAATTAACTTCATAGGAAGAAAGAAAATGAAAGAACATTGGCTCGTCGGTCCCTCCACCCATCCTTCCTCTCTGGGCACATGATCCAGGTCACAAAAATATTGACAGAGGAATGCCAAAAACTAAAGTTGCTATGCTCACATAAAACAATTACTTTATTTATTTAGAATTCATGATCGTAAACTGATCATTTTAAAGGTCTTATTGCGATTGGTAAAATGGTCTTAATTTCACAGCAGTCACTTAATTACGGAATAATTATAGAATTGTGTTCTGCTGAGGAGGAATTGTGTTCCCTTTTAGGGGTCTGTGAGAATGTTTTTCTGTCTCCAGTCAGGTGTGACCATGTTAAATTTGTTTGTCTCCTGCGCGGAACACTTGGTTGTTTCTCATATAGCTACAGTGACTATGTGCAGGAGCGGGTTGCCATGCTGCTACAATGTGATTCACAATACCATTATCTTTTCTAAACTGGCTTCTAATTGTTTAATTATTTAATCAGCATGATACAATTTCACTAAAATAACAAATTGTTATATTTCATTTATTCTGATCTCTTCTGAAATATTATTTTCAAGTAGATTAGCATGTGGTGGTATTTCTGTAAATCTGCGTTCAGGACAGATCATACTGAAGCACCAATGGATGAACCATGGGGAACACCATTAGGTGCTTCAGATTTCTGACTTTCACTGGCTTAACACAGTGTAGCTCTCGTGGTTATGTGAAAAAAAATACACTTTTTTGTTATGAGCAAGCAGGATGTAGCTCAATAAAGGTCTTATAACCCCTCTGAGTAAGTGTGGACTGACGAGTTTGTGTCCATGGGTTAACAGTTGGCTGAGGGCAATTCCTGTGTGATACCTGGTCCCTAATGTCTTAATTAATATACAATCGATATCTTTTGTATTTTATATTGCACAAATTTAATGATCACGTGAAATTGTAGTCAGATTGAACACAGAGCTAGACAAAAATGTAAACTAAATTCTGATAAATTCAGAAGCTTTAACCAGGCCGCTGGATTCCGCCTTTTGGGCTGGTGGGTGGATTCTTACAATTTACATGCATAAAATCCTGTAGGGAAGCACTCTTGTACATGCTAGTATTTACATCCATAAAATTCTTTGTATTTATTGATGTCAAGTCCTGAGTTGCTGCTGATTTGAAACCGTGTGAAAGTGTGCTGTGTGAACAGTCTGTAACTTCATATACTGTCTTAATTTCCGCATCAACATACATTTAAACGCACTGGTGCTTCAACAATTACTTATTTTAAAGCATTTTTTGTTAAATTTCTTAACCTTTTGATTCTCCCATGGACTGCTTTGATGTAGCACATATGCTACATTAACTGTCTCTGCGGACGCAGCCGTCTTTGATGACAACTATTCACTGTCTCATTGCAATAGTTTGACCAAACTCCACATCACATTCATTCCCTTTAAATAGACTCCTAATTATGGGCTGCTTAATGGTTTGCCAGCCAATGTGCCTTTGTATATTATAATGGAAAATAGGAACAGCCATCAGTATAATGAAAGTTTTATTCTTTGTATTAAAACACTTTAATTAATTGAGCACTAATTGAACACTGGGTGTATTAAACTTTAGAATTGTAATACATTTAGTTTTGCACTTTTTCTTGCTACAGAATTACAATCGTATTGACTGAAATGTGAAGAAGCTTTTTGCACTAGCTGAGTGAACTGTGAACAACAATAAGGTATAGCTAAGACTGGTCCAGACTAACCTTACTTACGAATGATTTACAGAAGGTATACTTAACTAAGAACGTTTCGGGAAACACATATTAACATAAAGGCACAACTTACAAATGACGTAGTGTTAAAAAGGTTTCGGAAAACGCAGCCCTGGTCTAAAGTCTGGCACAATACTTTTTCTTTATTATTTAAAGAGCGCATTAGTAATTTTTGCCTATAAGTGGGTGCACAACGGGCATTCACTTTGCTTATTACACACATAGGGAAGCGCAGCAGCACACAAACATTTTTTAAAATAAAAAATTACATTTCCGCCTTGTAAACCCACCATGCAAAACTGGCTTTTAAAGGGGATGGGAGATGAGACTCTGATTGGTTTATTGCACATTATGCCCAAAAAGCACTTAATTACTCATTAGGGGAATAGAGACAACCCCTTCAGACCATGTGCCAGGGCGCGCCGACCATTTTCCCATTGTTAAACTAGAAAAAGTGGATTCGGACACACCCTGAGTGCACCTGGGTTCATTAAAATAGGGCCCTTAGATTCATATACAATATCATTCAAAAGTTTGTGATCTGTAAGGTTCTTTTTTTACTCAAAAAATTCATTATTCCATTAAGCAAGATCACATAAAATTGGTCAAAAGTGACAGTTAAACATATTTTTTTTATTAAATACAATTATGTTTAACTCTATATTTATCAAAGAATCCTGAAAACACTGATAATGATAAGAAACAATTAATATGCACCAAATCAGCATACTAGAAATATTTTTGGAAGAATCCAAGGATGCTCACTAAAAATATTCACATGGATGAATGACATTTTTAAATATATTACAATAGAAAACAGTTCTTTAAAATAAATAATAATAACACAACAGACTTCTTTTAAAAAATCAGTAGTGGATCTCTCAAATATATATATTTGTTTCCCATTTCTCTCATCATTTAGTTCACATAAGATTGCTCAGTCACACAAGAAACGCAATGTGCACTTATGTACAAGATGCTGAAAACATGCTTTTATCAGACTAGCAGCAAACTTTTCAATAGTGTCTGCCACTTCAACTGCCATTACCTGGGCCTGGCAGACTCTGTATGAGACACGATGAAAACAACTGAAGTTAACATGTGAAATAAACATGTGCAGTAAGTGAAAGCAAAACTAATTAATTGCATAACTGAATACATGATCATGAAGCCATGCCTATTGTTCATACCAACACAGTCTCACTCCCTACTCGTCGAATGTCTGACGCATGGTCAAGGGATCTGGCGTCACTTTTTTGACACACTGGGTATACCTTTGGCGTTATTTTTCAACGTGCAGGTTCGATAGACTTCTATAGAACTCAGCAGCGTTTAAATTTGACGTCTTGGGTCAGCACACCGCAACGAGACTATATAAATAAAAATAAAAAGAATAGGCTACAAAAAATTATATATAACAGAGATCGTTTTTATCTGGCCCTCCAACTTGTTTTTGAGGTTTAAAAATTCTCGCAATCTGATATCAAAGTGCTCCTTGTGCAAAGGCTTAGCGCGTTCATCAGTGGTGAGTTTAACAACACTCAACTGCAGGTAAAACAGCATTCAGCGGTGAGTTTAACAATGCTCAACTGCAGGTAAAACAGCATTCAGTGGTGAGTTTGACCAAAGCAACGCTCAACTGCAGGAAAAACGGCATTATAAGGTGAGTTTAATAACGTTCCAAGGCGCGTGCAAGTAAGCAGTTTAACCATATTCTTACAACCCATTCTCGCCTATCGCTTATTCATAGTTTATCACTATGAAATCACGTTCAAGAAGTATCATTCACCACACATCGCGATACTTGCCATCAGTTTACATGTGCCACAGGTTCGGTGAGTAGATGTAAATACGCTTTTTTTTATGCCTGTTTTAAAATGTATTCTGTTTTCTTTATTAATCAGATTAGCGCCGTATTGTTTACTCGCTGTATTATATGAGTCATCCGAGGCTGTCTTTGAGTTTTATTGCGTTTAACTAAATGAACACACCTGCTAACACGTGTGATTAAACTCTGTCGGTCACGTGACGTGCCATAGACTTTCAATATATTCATTTCAGGTTCAAAGATGTAAATTTGTAGTAAAATCATGGTAACCACGACACATACAATAGTAACAAATTAAATGTAAATAATTAATAAATAATATAAGTAAATAATAAGTAAATAATAATTAATTATTAAATTAATGTAAATCTACATTTTTCCCCTCTTGCAGTTCATTCATATCAGTTTATATTTCAAATATTTTGCTCACAAAACATTATTAAAATTCTGTTTATAATTCTATTTAATTCTACCCCCCCCCCCTTTCCTGTATTTGGCCTAGTGTTCTAGTGAGCATGATGACCATAAGTGTGTGTCGAACTTTTCATGACCTGATGACTGTGGTTCCCAATCCTGGTCCTGGAGAACCCCAGCACTGCACGGTTTTGGTGTCTCTCTTATCTGACAAACACACTTTTGAGGTCTTGGAGTCTACACTGATGAGTTGAATCTAGTGTGTTTGAACAGGGAGACATATCAAATATGCAGTGGTTGGGGTTCTCCAGGACCAGGATTGGGAGCCACTGCCTTATGGGACACACTTATGTGTTTACAGAGATTTTTAGTTTTATTATTATTATTATTATTATTATTATTATTATTATTATTATTATTATTATTATTATTCAACTTTGCATTTTAAAATAAATTCTAAATCTCTTTTCATTAGTCCCTATTACAGAGGACAATTTAATTTTTGGTGCTTCTAATTAAGTGAAAAAAAGCAGTTGCAAATGATGTACAAAATAAATATACTTTTCTGTACACCAAGAAAACGTGCAAAACTTTGTTTTACTACCAAATTATTCTCAGTATCTAATTGTTATTATTATTATTAATATTTAACATACATTGGAAAGGTTTCCGTGACCAGTGGTTTGCAGTGGTTTGATTTTTGCAGAAAATGCAACTTTGTTTTAATTCTAAGCTTATAATGAATACATTGTGACCTTCCAGCAACCCATATATTGTATACAGAACCAGTGACCAAAACAATAATTGAAAATAGTATTTTCGTATTGATAAAGCATTGTGTTCTCTTTTTCAAGCTTCATACAGTAAACTTTACTTCTGGTGCTTGTATCATAAAAAAAAACATCAGTTCTCATCAGGAGTTTTCGTAAAGGACGTATTCATGCACAGCCATCCCCTAGTTCCAGTCATGAAGTGGATGATGTTATTGTCAGTTTTATTTCTGCATTTTTATGTAGCTGTTGTTTGTTTTCCTGAACATGTTATCTTTCTTCCATTGTTCGGACAATCAGTGTTTATTTGATGCTGTGCTGATGGAGTTTTATAGATGATATTGCACACTTGACATGCATGTCTTCATGGTTTTTATTTTATGAGTTTGAAACAGTGTGTTGTATCACTTTTTGGTCAATTAAATTCTCCAGTGTTCTCTGAAAGACTATCTGTATTTACTCTTTTTTTTATTTTATTTTTTATAAAAGTATTCATAAACTTCATAGTAGCAAAAATAAGCTTATTGAAAGAGGATGCAGTGCAGTTATATGGGCACTTTGTCTTTGAATTAGTTTTTTCTTTCTGTTTTTATTGCTAGAGTTCAAATGGTAGAGAATGGCAAATCACAGAAACACAAAAGTGAATAATTTTTATAACTTTAAAACACAACATAACATACAATATAAATGTTAGAATATAATCATTTGATTAGAAAATGTACTTGTCTTTGAAAAAAAATATTATATTTAATGAGAGGAATCGGTTAGATAGAACTGCGAATGCTGGCCATATGCTCATCAATATTGCCCAATTTTTGTCAAGCTGAACAACAATAATTAGAGCATTTGCATTATTGTTGGAGGTAGGTGTAGACGTTAATAAAACACAATCTAATAGATAGCAAATGTTATTGATTGTTAACCAATCTATCCCTTCAGCCGAAAAACGAAAGACATCTGTCATAAATGGATAAGGAAGTGTGACGCCGCTGCTCAGCTTTGATATCATTGGCTGTCAATGTCCGTTGTCACCGAAGGATTGTCTGTGGTTGGACTATCTTTTAACCCATATTAAACAGCGCATCATTTTGCAAAAGTACGTTTTGCTGCTATTATCACATTAGTAATAAATTAAGTCAACAATTAAGGGTTGCTATGTTGAGAAAAATGACCTCTTTAGCGAGATCCTAACCCTAACCCTAAGCATAACTTCAATTAACTACAAAAAACAGCGCCTAGTTTTCCAAACTGAGCTGAGTCACATTTATATCTGACAGTTTTCACAGTCCACACTTTTCTATTTTTACATCATGGCTAGTAAAGCTTTTGACAGGACATGGTGAGGCCATCTGATGAAACATGGAAAAATTATAAAGAAATTATTTAATAATAAAGCATACGAGCATACGCCAAGCATACGAATAAGCCAAGCATACGAATAATGTGCCAAGCATACGAATAATGTATCTCTTAAATTGTGAGTGTAGTTGCATCTGATCAAATGTGCATTTTTATTCATTAGCTTGGGTTAAACTAATTTGACTTTGTTGGATCAGCTGCTATGCTAATGATGTCTCTATTTTGTTTCTATGTTTTGTAACTAGGATTTACACAAGCTCCAGTCTGGATCCAGAACACCTGAGAAGAGATCTGACCCTAAGAGGACCCCAGATGATGCTAACCTTGAATCAACAAACAGAACTAACAATTATTGCTGCATGTGTGACTGCATCATATAATAACTATTAATTAATAATATTGATAGTTAATTTTTTAGTTCATTTAGTATTTTTTATATTTTATAAAATCCTGTCAAATGTGCACAAACTACTAGCTACTACTAAATATTGTAGAAACATAATTTTTTGTAAAGTTGCTTTGTAACAATTTGTATTGTAAAAAGCACTATACAAATAAACTTGAATTGAATTGAATAATAAAAATAATAGATTATTTCTTTTATTTTTGAAGTTAACAGTAATAAATATAATGGATAAACCTGCAACAACTTGGCATTATCTATTCCGCACTGTTAAGCAGTAATCAAGGACAATGCATACACATTGTGATACTTCACTATTACACATGGACAAATTCATGGAGTCCTAAGAATACTTTATAAACTAATTAGCAACAATCAGTGTAAAAATGTCCTCCTCACCCCCGTATCTTGCTCCTCAGGTGCTGGACATCAGTAATGTGCATGCTCTTGGTTTTAATGGAGTACAAGATCCACATTGATCATTCCTGCTACATTCTCAGTTATCCCTCAAGTGTTTGTAACAATAAAGCAAATGGCTTTTCAAAATAATTAATCTAGTAACTCCCTTTATATATATATATATATATATATATATATATATATATATATATATATATATATGTATATATATATATATATATATATATATATATAAAGGCATATTTGTGATTAAATATATAAAATAATAACTTTCTGGTGTATTGTTGTTCCAGATGTCATCTGATAAAAAAGTTTTATGTCTTAAGTAAAAAATAATCCTGGTAATTAATAATATGTAGTTTTTCAAGTGTAGAATAAACAGATATTAGCCTACCTAGTAAAATTATGAATTTACCAAGAATTTTCAACACACAATATTCACCATATTAATTTAATTGAAGCATAGACTATGAAGTTGATAAAGTAGCATCAAGACAAACACGATTCAACAAACAGGTGGTGTTTTTTTTTTAAACTTAAAATTTAAAAATGTTCCAGTCACACTTTGCCAACATGCTATAATTGTAATAGCTGTATCAAAAAAAAAAAACATATTAGAAAGAATAATTACGGCTGACATGAGCAGTCCTGTGAGATAAAATCATAAAGTCCTGTAACACATAACACAGCATTGCTTCAACACACACATACCAGTGGACTTCTGTCTTTGTTTGGGCTCAAGATGGCCGTCTTCATTCCTCATCCTGAGCAAATAATTTCCTTGGTCTTCCTTATCTTCTAAAAAACAAGATAATCTCTACTTACTCTGTGTGCAATTAATATTGCTCATTAAAACATATAATTAAGTTAATTTAAAATAAGATTCAGACCAGAGCATTTGAGGAGTAAATGTTGATTCAAAAATATTCTAAACAAATGTACCTGGGAAGAGCTGGTCATGGCTAGATTCGCTCAGACTCAGTAATAGCTCTTTTAGTTTTTAGGAAGGTTTGTGAGGGTTGGCTCACCAAAAACTTCTGAAAAAGAAGAACAGAATTATCTGCAAACAATCCTGTAAGACAGAACGAAAGGAAATATTATTACATTACGTGCAACTTATAGATTACTGTATGTATGTGTGTGTGTAATTATACAGCCTCTGTAAAGATGCTGTATAATTAAATGTTAAATGCATCCATTAATAAAAGCAAGTCATTAATAACAAGCTATATTCATATGAATTATAAAAAAAATTATTATAAGCTAACAGGACTGTTATCAGTAGTGCGCAAGTCTTAATAATGCCAAAGCACAGTGCCCTTAATGCACACCAAACCCCACATCTCCAATACCGCTCCGGAGCTCTATACCAGGCTTAGTGTATCCCATCATGCATCATGTTTTGGAATAAATTGTGAGACTTTTTGCCGAGATCTCACAAGTGGTCACAGAAACCTTTCCAATGTATGTGAAATATTAATAATAATAATAATTAGATATTGAAAATAATTTTTTCACTTAATTAGAAGCACCAAAAATCAAATTGTCCTCTGTAATAGGGACTAATGAAAAGAGATTTAGAATTTATTTTAAAATGCAAAGTTGAATAATAAAATTTAAAAAAACTAAAAATCTCTGTAAACACATAAGTGTGTCCCATAAGGCAGTGGCTCCCAATCCTGGTCCTGGAGAACCCCAACCACTGCATGTTTGATATGTCTCCCTGTTCAAACACACTAGATTCAACTCATCAGTGTAGACTCCAAGACCTCAAAAGTGTGTTTGTCAGATAAGAGAGACACCAAAACCGTGCAGTGCTGGGGTTCTCCAGGACCAGGATTGGGAACCACATTTACATTAAACAAACTGTCAACACGGGCTTTTGCGCTGCACAGAGAGACGCTGCGCTGCCTATGACTTTGAACGTGAGTTGAGAGCGGTTGAGAGTCAGTCTCATGCGGAATGACCAATGAAGAGAGGGCCTCAAGTTAAGACCCTCTCCTCATTGGTCAGTCCGCATGAGGTTGGTCAAATGTTACGCCGAGCGGGTTACGTCAGGCGTTGCTACAATAGAAAAACATCTGACATGGAGAAGCTAAGTGGGAGCGCGAAGCGGAAATTAAAAAAGGAAAAGGACATCAGAAACGCAGAAAATGTAAAGTATATACCTAAAATAGGTAATTTCTTCACTCCTGTTAATGTTGCCGACAGTTTCTTCACTCCTGTTAATGTTGCCGTCAGCTTCCGTCAATGACGAGGACAACTCAGCTAGCCAGGACTTTTCTACAAGATGCCAAATGAAACCAAACATGCACTTCCTCATTATTTAGGATTAAAATTGTGTGTTTTGCCAGGTTTTGTAGTATTTATTTTTATCTTGTCTTCTAGAGAGAAATTGTGTCACAGACACGGCTCTGCACTTTCTATTTTAGCTATTGGACATGAACTTGTTAGTGGCCTTGATTTTGAAGATGTTATACTGTACACCAGTTTGCACAGTCAAAGTCCAGAAAAAAGCCATTGTAAGATGTGTTTGCCAAATAAAGGCATTTCAAATTCAAACATGCACTTCCTCATTATTTAGGACTAAAATTGTGTGTTTTGCCAGATTATGTAGCATTTATTTCTGTCTTGTCTTCTTCAGAGAAATTGACAGATTTCTAAATGTTTATGTAGCACTACAATGTTTAACTGGTTAATTGTGCTGTGATATGTTGTTGTTCTATTTTAAAACAAGTTAAAATGAGCTTAGGATAAAAATGTTTATGAGCAGATAACAGTGATACTGCATTTTATTTATTTATTTTTTCCTTGAGGTGCCAGCTTTATTAAAATGCTGTATATTGTTGTGGAGGGATAACTGGCAGATTTCAAATTGTTTGTGTTGGACTAATAACTTGATTGCCTTGTTGAATTCTGAGGAAACAGGGTCACCCTGTCAGGGTGATTTCTGCTTAAAATGAGCTGAGGACCAAAATGTTTCTTGATGTGTTGTCTGTGGTCTTCTGTTATAGCTATATCAATTCAATACATTTCTATTGGGAATAAATGTTGTTAAATAAACAGTGGTTTGAAAGTGGTTGCTTATTTATTCATTTTTGTGAAAATGGAGGATATTTCCCTCCCTCTCAATGTAGTGGGTCAATTTTACCAGATTATACAGATGCTGATGTGTTTTGTTTTCATAGCATCATATGTGAGTGAATGTCTTTGATAGGGGACATAGTAGTGCATTTGTAGTTCTATGAGCATTTAAATATTTGTAAATCAAAATACACCTGATGACAGTTAGAATTTGAAGTATTGAGTATATTTACTGTATATTACAGTAATATATTCTGTATATGACCATATTATGGTGATCCTGGGGTCGTGATGATGAGGCCCTTGAATATTGTTGCCCAGGGTACAACAAAGTGTTAATCTGGCCCTGAGTGCTGGGGTTCTCCAGGACCAGGATTGGGAACCACTGTCATCAGGTCATGAAAAGTTCGACACACACTTATGGTCATCATGCTCACTAGAACACTAGGGCAAATACAGGAAAGAGGTCAAATAAGTAATCAAGTGGTCAAGTGCAAAGATGGCAAGTGTGGGTATTTGGAAAGTGCAACAGTTTAAGAAACAACAAATGCTGTGCAATTTATAACAGCAGTTTGATAAAAAGGTAAAACTATCACAGACTTACTGCTGCAAATGTCTGCCTCCGCAGCTTTCTGTCTTCTCCATTTCTGAAGGAATACCTCTCCAGAAACACCACAGGGCTGACTGCTTCCTTTACATCTTTTCAGCTAAAAAAAATAAATAAAATAATAATAAAAATAAGAAGGGGGGGGGGGGGGTGGTAGAATAAAATAGAATTATAAACAGAATTTTAATAATGTTTTGTGAGCAAAATATTTAAAATACAAACTGATATGAATGAACTGCAAGAGGGGGAAAATGTGTCCTTTTATTTATTTACTTTTTTTGGATTTACATAAAAAGTTATCAAAAGCATGGTACAGTAAATGTGTGATATCTGTCATATAAAAACACATCAAAAACGACCATTACAGTTTACAACCATAGTTAGTTTGATGATTATTGTATTGTTGTATCGATTATTAATTGTGGCGGGGGGGCGTGGTTTAGCGAAGTCTGCAGCGGGAGAGAGAATCAGGAGACGAGCGGTAAGTGAGTGGTTTGGGCAAAAATTATCATCACCTGTTTCTTGTTCTAGTAATTGGCGTGGAGAGAGTATAAAACGCCAGGAGAGTCAGAAGCAAGAGTCGGATCGATCGGGAGGTTCGTGCCGAGGCCGCCGGTACACCCACCGCGCACACGCACTTGCCGCTACACAAGATGGGGCCCCAGGACGATCCGGAGGCATTCCTGGAGCTGTTCCAGAAGTCAGCGGAGGCGTGTGGCTAACCTCGCGAGCAGTGGCCAGTGCGCCTCATTCCCCTGCTCTCCGGCGAAGACAGGTGGCCGCTCGACAACTTCCGGTGTCGAACCTCCTGGTCTTCGGCGACCTAAAGAGGGCCATCATCCAGCGGGTCGGCCGGTCGCCCGAGCAACATCGTCAGTGCTTCCGGTCCCTGGACTTGGGCGAAGCCGGTCGGCCCTTCGCGATGGCCCAACAGCTCCGGGACTCCTGCCGCAAGTGGCTACTGGTCGAGGGAGGTGACGTGGAGCATCTCCTCGACCTGGTGGTGCTGGAGCAGTTTGTCGCTCGGCTGCCCAAGAAGACGACCGAGTGGGTCCAGTGCCACCGGACGTCCCACAGGTCACCCCCGGTCAGGCTGGCAAGTACCAAATACCTGTGAGTATCAAGGGGGGTACATATCCGGCCTTGGTGGATTCAGGATGTAACCAAACCTCAATCCATCAAAGCCTGATTCAACCGGGGGCATTGGATACAAGCCGCGTGGTTAAGGTGCGGTGCGTACACGGGGATGTGGTGGAGTATCCGGTCGTCCCAATTATGATTCAATTCCGGGGACAAAAGCATAGTGTGGAGGTGGCGGTTAGTCCCCACCTCCGGCATCCGATAATTTTTGGAACGAATTGGCCCGCATTTACGGTTTTATTGGGGTCGTTATGTGCGGATGCCTCTTGGGGAAATAAGGCGTGGAAGGAGACCTCGCGGGTACAGGTGGGGGAAACTGAGCCAAGACTGCTGGGTTCTGCTTCAGGGGACTGATTCTCTCGGAGCGTGATGACTTTCCTCTGGAGCAGTCTCAGGATGAGACACTAAAACATGCGTTTCAACAGGTACGCGCCATCGATGGCCAGTCTCTCCAACCGGCCCTCCCGCTCTCCTATCCGTATTTATCGAGTGACCCAAGACGCTCGGACAAAAGTAAATACAACCCAGTTGTTAATTTTAAAGGGCCGCAGGGAAATGCTTTTCCATGCGGCTCATTCTAATCCTATGGCGGGCCATTTGGGACAGGCCGCAACACTAAATCGCCTCATGACCCGTTTCTTTTGGCCGGGCATTCATGACAATGTGCGCAGGTGGTGCGCGTCTTGTCCGGAATGTCAGTTGATGAACCCACCGGCCACCCCAAAAGCGCCTTTGCGCCCTCTTCCCTTAATGCACGTCCCCTTCGAAAGAATTGGTATGGACCTCATCGGGCCATTAGAGCGATCGGCACGAGGACATCGCTTTGCATTAGTCATAGTTGATTATGCAACACGATATCCTGAAGCGGTGGCCCTCCGCAACATTTCCGCTAAAAGTGTTGCGGATGCCCTGTTTCGTCTTATCTCCCGGGTGGGGGTTCCAAAAGAAATTCTCACCGATCAGGGCATGGCGTTTATGTCACGTACGCTACGCGAACTGTACGGATTGTTGGGCATTAAATCGATTCGAACTAGCGTCTATCACTCATAAACCGACGGCCTGGTCGAACGATTTAATCGCACTCTTAAATCCATGATCCGTAAGTTCGTTCACGAAGACGCCAAAAATTGGGATAGGTGGCTAGAGCCCTTGTTATTCGCTGTGCGAGAGGTCCCACAAGCCTCCACGGGGTTTTCCCCCTTCGAGCTTCTCTATGGACGCCAGCCCCGGGGGGTGCTCGACGAACTGAGAGAAACTTGGGAGGATGGACCATCTCAGGGCAAAAACGAAATTCAATATGTGCTGGACACATTGGGGCGGCTATCAATGGAGAATTTGTTACAAGCCGAGGACCACCAGAGCCAGCTGTATAACAGGGTAACTAGGTTACGCAAATTTGCACCGGGAGAGAAAGTACTTGTATTACTCCCAACGTCGAGCTCCAAATTAATGGCTAAGTGGCAGGGACCGTTTGAGGTCGCACGACAGGTCGGAGATCTTGATTATGAGGTAATACGGTCCGATAGGAACGGGTCCTGTCAGATCTACCACCTTAATCTCCTTAAAAAATGGAATGAGGCGGAATCAGTGATGTTGGCAACGGTGATTGGCGGAGAGGATGATCTCGGCCAGAGGCGAATATCAAACCACAATCCCTCGCCCTGGCTCCAGGGGGAGATCACCTCTCGCCGTCCCAACTCACTGATTTAACGAAATTGCAGGCAGAGTTTGCTGACGTCTTCTCGCCCCTACCGGGCCGTACTAACCTGATTCAGCACCATATCGAGACCGAGCCGGGCGTGGTAGTTCGCAGCCGGCCGTATAGTTTACCTGAGCACAAGAAAAAAGTAGTTCAGGCTAAAGTAGGCGCTATGCTTGACATTGGGGTAATAGAAGAATCTAATAGTAACTGGGCGAGCCCGATAGTTTTAGTTCCGAAAACGGACGGCTCAGTCCAATTCTGTGTAGATTACCGCAAGGTGAATGCTGTGTCGAAATTCAACGCGTATCCAATGCCGCGGGTTGACGAGTTGCTTGATCGGCTAGGCACGGCTCGCTTTTATTCGACATTGGACTTAACAAAGGGCTATTGGCAAATCCCCTTGTCTCCATTGTGCAGAGAAAAGACAGCTTTCACAACGCCGTTTGTATTACAGCGGGGCTCACGGCCAACCCAAAGAAGTGTGCGATTGGGAGTGTGGAAGTAAGGTATCTGGTAAGGTATTTGGGGCATGGGCAGGTGCGTCCCCAAATTGATAAGACAGCCGCTATTGCGACCTGCCCACGTCCCAAGACCAAACAGGAGGTAAGGCAGTTCTTGGGGCTGGCGGGATATTATAGACGGTTTATTCCTAATTATTCGGACCTCACCAGCCCTTTGACCAACCTTACTAAAAAGGAGGTGCCAGATACGGTCCAGTGGACGGAGCCGTGTCAGCAGGCCTTTACTTAGGTCAAGGCTGCTCTGTGTGGCGGGCCGTTGTTACACTCTCCTGATTTTTCTCTCCCTTTTCTGTTGCAGACAGATGCGTCGCGACGTGCCTTGCCATCAGATGGGCCGTCCTCACCCTCCGCTATTATCTCCTGGGACGGGAGTTCACCCTCTGTTCGGACCACGCTCCACTGCAGTGGCTCCACCGCATGAAGGATACCAACGCGCGGATCACTCGTTGGCATCTAGCTCTTCAGCCTTTTAAGTTCAAGGTGATCCACAGGCCGGGTGTTCAGATGGCGGTGGCCGACTTTCTCTCCAGAAATGGGGGGGGGGGGGGGGGGTGGGGGGCTGCAGGCCGGATGGCTCCCCGGCCTGAGTCGGGCGGTGAGGGTATGTGGCAGGGGGGGCGTGGTTTAGCGAAGTCTGCAGCGGGAGAGAAAATCAGGAGACGAGCGGTAAGTGAGTGGTTTGGGCTAAAATTATCATCACCTGTTTCTTGTTCTAGTAAATTGCCGTGGAGAGAGTATAAAACGCCAGGAGAGTCGGAAGCAAGCGAGAGAGAGACGGACTGCTGACGCGAACAGGAAACCAAACCGAAAGAGTAAACCGAAAGTGTTGTGCCAACGTGTCAGAATAGAAGTCACCATTTGGTGTTTGTGAACTTTAATTTTATATTTGTTAAATAAATACGTCAGCAGTCCAGCCGACCCCTTTGTCCTCTTCCTTTCCTCCAACGAACTTGCAACATTAATATACCATAGTAAAACTACAGTTACTGTGGTAAAAACATGGTAAATGTCCCGTTCCTGCGTTTTAACTTCAAATTTAATTTGTTACTATTGTATGTGTTGTGGTTACCATGATTTTACTACAAATTTACATCTTTGAACCTGAAATGAATATATTGAGAGTCTATGGCACATCACGTGACCGACAGAGTTTAATCACACGTGTTAGCAGGTGTGTTCATTTAGTTAAATGCAATGAAACTCAAAGACAGCGAGTAATCAAAAAGGCGCTAATCTGATTAATAAAGAAGACAGAATATATTTCATAACAGGCATTAAAAGAGTATTTACATCTACTCACCGAACCTGTGGCACATGTAAACTGATGGCAAGTATCGCGATGTGTGCTGAATGAGACTTCTTGAACGTGATTTCATAGTGATAAACTATGTATAAGCGATAAGCGAGAATGGGTTGTAAGAAAATGGTTAAACTGCTTACTTGCACGCGCCTTGGAGCGTTGTTAAACTCACCTTTTAATGCCGTTTTTCCATTTAATGTTAGTGTAATGTATGTGGGTGTGTGTAAAAATATTTAGATGTAACCCCATTTAACATTTTGAAGTAATTTTTAAGTAATTTTCTATTTAATTTAATTACACTTTTTTTCTCAGTAAATGTAACAAATTACATTTACAATTATTTTGTAATTGAATTATGTAATAACGTTACATGTTACTCCTCAAAACTGACTGTCCAAAAATTGTATGGCTTATTCGTACAAAAACATATTAAAGTCACCACGAGATAAAAATGGATCATTCTTATTTTTCATTAGAATATTCATTGTTATTGGTCTTTTTGGATTGGACTTGATTTGAACTGATCACTCTGATTAACAGGGCTTTATAAAGTGCACTCTGAAAGTGTGAAAAAACTTTTGATTGCTTTGAGATATCAACACAGAATTTGGCCCAGATGCAGTTGTCATGATTGTGAAAAAGGTCCAGCTTGATTTAATGCCCAGTCACATATGCCTTCTAATCGTTATCATGCCAAACAATACATTTTCCTTTTTTTTTGGTTTAAAATGGTTTAGTTTTTGACCAGAACACTTAAGTAAAGGATTTTCAACACAGCACAAGGGTAAAATAACAATAATAAAAAAACAATTATTGAAAATGGTAAAGCATTTTATTGACCCTTTAATGACACTTCACATATTATGTAAAGTCAGAAATCATAAAATTTTATTTGTTCAACAGCAAAGACATTAAAGCGACAGAAAAATGTTTTTATTTATATTGATAGTTGAGCTCCTCTGTTGGACATTTAAATGCATCTCCTGATGGATCCATCACTACAGATGACATACAGACTTCCCAGATCATAAGTCACGTGCTTGTGGCCATTGGGACAGATTGAAATAAGTCCCCAATTTGATCCAGGGAGATTCGATATAGTGATACCAGTTCTAAAATACACAAGAAAAATGGTTTCTTCTAAGGAAAATAATTTCATTTTTGTTCATAATTATCAGGTTCTTTAAACTAAACTAAATTTCAATGCAAGACGTGTATTTTGTAGCTCACCTTTGCAGTAAATTCCCCTGAAGGTCAACACCAAAGACATTGCCATCACTTGCTACTTCGACCATGGACAGAGCTCCACCAACGGCCTCAAATGCACCCGACCCTCCACAGGCAGCACCAGTTACAGACTTTACAACACAAGAAGACTTTACTTTATTTTTTTACTTTAACAAGTAATGATTTAAAGCTGCCTAGAACTAGAGATTCAGTGATGCACTTCACAAGATTCTGAAATCTTAGCAGTGCACTCACCCTTCTGATGACGATATTCCCTGCAGCGTTCACTCCCCAACAGCTGTTTGGTCCACAGCTGTAGTACTTCAGCTTTCCTGTAAGTTGAACCCAAGGAGCATCACCGGATGGCATGACATTGTTAGCATCCTTATTTAAGCAGAAGACATCGTCTACCGGTGAAACACCTACAATAATCTGGTCACCTCCGGCATCCACTTGTTTGAGTTGAATGCCTGACAATAAAACGAAGAGATTGAATGAAAAAAGTCAGCGACAGACTGAACATCGAACACTAAGGCCACATTCACACAGCAGAAGTATGTGGTTGTTCATCCTGTATTTAAGCCCTTAGCAGTACATTTTTTTACAGCAGTGACAATCACATTCTGTAACTAAACTCCAGTCGTGATTTCGGTTGTAGAATGATAGAAGCCAGATTTAGATTAATCTAGTTATTCTCAAGTTTTTTTTTTCATTGCCACACACCCTTATGAAGTATTGGCCTTCATTATTGAAGATTTTTTATAATCAAAAATGCATGTTAATGAGTCAATTTTTAATCATTAGTTTGATTTCCAAAGAATCACAAAATACTGACAAAATGTATACCTTAAATATTCCGTCAGCATTAAAATGCTATGTAAGCATAAAAGCTTCAGCCAAACGCATACATGTAAAGCAATGTACTTTGCACACTTAAGAGCATACTACAACACTTCTTACCTGGAATCTGCTTGAAGCTTCCATCCGCAAACTTGAAGACATTGTTTGTTGAATTTGCCCCTAGTTCTCCAGCAGGTCCGACAGTAAAGTGCTTTAGGGAGGATCCTATCCTTTCAAATCTGGTCCCCAGGAACAGAAAGACCTCATTGTCATCATTCACCCCACCTACTACCCCTAGCCCAGCATCAATCTGCTTCAGGGTACCAGGTATCACTTCACAATTATAAGCTATGTGGAAAAATATAATACAATAATCATTTCTGCAGATTGTTTTTCAAATGTTATCTTGATATGATTATAAGTCATAATTTACCCATAGTATAAAGGAACAGGTGGCTAAATAGCAGGATGCACAGACAAACTTTCATTGTTTCTGATCTGTTCCTAAAAAGAAGAAAAAAAGGGGGTAGAGCACTTTATTTTGAAAGTCCACTTTAGATATTCTAACTATAAATAACTTTGCAACTGCATGTCAACTACCAGGCGTTAGAGTATTAGTAGATTATTAATATTTTTATTATGATGGTCCACCAATAGACTTACAATACTGTAAGTAAATTTGCAAGTACATGTCAACTTATTACTAACCCAACCATAATCTAACAGTCCACTAATTAATTTTAATTGACATGTACAGGTGCTTCTCAATACATTAGAAATTACTTTAAAATTACTTTGTGGGCCCAAATTCTCACAATTAAAATAACCAAAGACTTAAACTACTTCAGTCTGTGTGCATTGAATTTATTTATTACACAAGTTTCACAATTTGAGTTGAATTACTGAAATAAATGAACATTTCCACGAAATTCTAATTTACTGAGTAGCACCTGTAGTTGCAAAGTTAGGTATAGTTAGTAGAATTTCTAAAGTGGACTATAGAATTAAAGTGTAACCAAGAAGAGTCTATGAACATGCATCTGATCTTGTACTGATTGACCTCTTTGTAGAGACAGAGTGTGTAAAATAGAATATTTTAAAGTCTTCTTAAATTCCCTAAAATATGAATAAGCATGAAGTTGTTTCTGGTTTATATCCAAAAGCTGAGATTCCAATTCTAACACCAACATTAGATAATTATGTATTATTAAATGAAGCCAACCTTCTGTTGTGTCAGTAGATTCAGCGATCAATGTGATTTTCATGTGCTCACACTACAGGTGCCACCACAAAGTTTGGAGATGCTGTTGCATGACAATTAGCTTATATAGGTGCACTTTGTTTCCTGATTAGGTAATGTCTACTATTTACAGGAACAAGGCAGTTGTTTGAGGGGAATTTGTCATGCTGGTATTTTGATGTCTTGGCGTATCAGTTTTACAATAACCAGTTTAGCCCACATTTGTTGAATTCTTCTTTTCTTTATCACAAGACTGGATTTTTTTTTTCAACTTTTGTTTATCACAAAGACAGATTTAATAGCATTGTTTTTGCTTTTTGCTTGAAAAGTATAGAATATACCTCACTGTGTGGAATTGATAATCACTTTGTTAAATGTGTTAAACATCCCACTTAACTATGCACAACAAAATAAAATTCAGTACATATAAAAACAAACAGTTTTTACAGAATAACTATATACTATGTAAGTAAAAGGCATTTCATTTGCATGTAATAATATGCAAATGATAATAATAGGGCAGCAGCAGGGCTATAACTAGGGCTCGAGAACTTGTTGTATCCAGTGGTGTGTAAATAATATAGCATAATTACATAGAGCACTAACCATTCTGTACACCACAGTTAGAAAAAGACATGAGGATGTTTACTTGAGATAGTTACTTAATAACAAGATCCAAATTTAACAGATGAGGTACAAACTATTTATTTTCTATTTGTTAATATCATCCCATAAATGCATCAGTGCATTACTTATTTCCTCCCGTTAATATGATAGTTATTATATTTACTAAAATATCTTTTTTTCTGTAATTCTGTGTCATTCATCTCTTCACTTATACATTTCTTTGAAGTGACCGTTGCATGAACCCTTCATTGATGGCCTTATGGAAGAGCACTTCCTGAAGGAGTTAATAAAGTTAAGAAAGCCATTTTGCAAGGGCCGAAAAATGCCTTTTTGAAATTCAACTTATGTGTGCTTGTGAGCCAGTGGCGTAGCGTCTGGGCATGCAGGGTATGCAAGTGCATATGGGCCCAGACAGTTTAGGGAATGTTATCAGAATTCTCGCCCCTCTTCCGACTGGAGCCCATGTCTTTTTTCTCTCTCTACCTCATACACAGCTGCTGTTGTAGCCATTACAATATTTAAGTTTTGGTATTTAATGGCAAAGTGGTCATATTTATTTTCATTTTTTTTCTTAACCACATCAACTCTGGGGACCCACCGGTGGGTCCAATATTGCATATGCCTAATTCTCAAAAAATCAAAATAACAGCTCAAGTGGTTAAGTTAACTTAGAAATATTAAGATATATTAAAAATGACTTGAGAAAGAGGGCTTCTCAGCAAACTCAGCGAATACTTGCCTCAAAGACATGATAAACATATCTATAAAGGCTTTGAATTACTACTTTAAAGTGAAATAATTCAAATCGAAAATAAAAATTCACTCATAATGTAACCCCTAAAGAGTTTTTTTTAAAGGTGCATCCTTTTGAGATATCGAGTCAGGTTCATCAAATTCGTCTTTGTGACACTGGTTTAGAAAACACTAGTTTACTAACAAATAATTCAAATATATTCAAATATTTAACTTTTTTTTTTTTTTGGCAGCAATGCAAAAGTTTGCATTCAGTACACATATAGCCTACGGCGGCATATTAGTGGCACGTTGAAAAGTAACAAAATAAGATTAACATCATAATATTTTAGGAATATAGTAAAACCTACCATATTTTATTGTATTTTATATTATCTTATATTGTGTGACGTTAATGTGAAAATTCCACCTATTCTCCACCAAAAAAAATGGCATCCAACATTTATGATAATGAATAATGATAATGAACAAATAATGAATGGACTTGAAAACATTTAATATTATTTAAAAGTTTTTATACCATAAATAAAACCGATTGTGAAGCACGATCCACATAACTTTATTTACATCACAAAAATCAACAATAGGGCCTAGTTGAAGTGAAATGAGCTGGAGGTTTGGGGGGGCCCATAATTTTTTTTATTGTTTTTTGCATATGGGCCAGAGGATGACTTGCTATGCCACTGTTGTGAGCTAATTGTTTTCTCCTCCTTACTGCAGTATAACTGTAATGATGCTGTGGTGTTTGTCTAGTTGCTTGGCCAAAGCTTCATTTTATTTATTAGAAGTGAGCTAATATATTTCAAATCAGTGTTTTGTTTCCAATTATTCACACATGTGCTAAGTAGCATGTAACAAGAGGGATAAATGCACAGACAAACTTCTTTAGGGTGAAAAAATATGCAAGGACAACTGGCTTACTGTATATTACATTACGTAAGTTTACTTTGTAGTTGTATTCAATGGGTTTAAATTCCTTCTGATAAACTGAAGGGGACATCTCATGCATTTTGCCCATGATACTTAGCAACTCCTTTAAACATTAATGTAAATTCGTTCTAGTAATGACTGATTATAAAGAGGCTGATAGTGTAAAGTAGCAATTCTTTATTGACACTTTAAAAATCATAAAGCAAACATCAAAATGTTTTATTCGATCAACAACAAATTAAATGTACAAAGGAAAGAAAGGAAAAACAAGTTTAATTTTCAATTTTCTGTTTATAATTATAGTTGAGCTCCTTTGTTGGACATTTAAATGCATCTCCTGATGGATCCATCACTACAGATGACATACAGCCTTCCCAGATCATAAGTCACGTGCTTGTGGCCATCTGGACACACAAGATAACCTAACCAACCTGTACCAATGGGATTCGATGCAGAGACACCAATTCTAAAATAAAATACACAAGAATAATGGTTAATGCAAATGAAATTGTTCTCATATTTTATCCCATATTTCTTAATCAAAACAAGCTTTCAATGCAAGCATTTTTTTGCTTACCTCTGAAACAAAGACCCCTGAGTGTCAACAGCAAAGACGCTGCCATCAGTCGCTACTTCAACCATAGACATACTTCCAGTAATGACATCGAAAGAGTTCGACCCTCCACAGGAAGCACCCCATACAGACTGTAGAACACATCAAGAAACAGAAAATCACCCAGAGCATGATCAAAGTTTTCAATTCCTTAACTGTAAAAAAAAGGATATAAAGCTGCCTAGAACTCCAAGTTAACTATTTCATTACATCCTGAATCCTTAGTGGTGCACTCACCCTTCTGATGAGGATATTCCCTGCAGCGTTCACCCCCCAACAGCTGTACGGGCCACAGCTGTAGTACTTTAGCTTTCCTGCAAGTTGTACCCAAGTAAAACTGCTGGATGGTCCAATGTTGTTAGCATCCTTATTTAAGCAGAAGATATCATCTAGTGGAGTAACACCTGCAATAATCTGATCACCTCCGGCATCCACCTGTTTAAAAGTAACTGGCAATAAAATATAGAGAATGAGTGAAAAAAGAATAGCATTTATTTTAATATTTAACTATTGACTGACTTACTTGGAATCGAGCTGAACTGACCACTCTGAAACTTGAAGACGCTGTTTGATAAATTCACCGCTAGTTCTCCAGCAGGTCCGACAGTAAAGTGCTTCATGGTTACATTTATCTTTCTAAATTCCTTCCCCAGCAACAGGAAGACTTCATTGTCATTGTTCACCCCACCTACTACCCCGACACCAGCATCAATCTGCTTCAGGTTACCAGGAACCACTTCACACTCCAAAGCTTTGGGGAAAAGGATCATAATATTTATTCTACAAAATGTTATATGTTCATGAATCCTCCCAAAAAACACATTCATATTTTACCTAGAGTATAATGGAGCAGGCAGAACAGCAGGAGGCTCTGACAAACGTTCATTGTTCCTCAACACAGAGCAATTGCCTGGTCCTGTTCCTGAAAAGAAAATAAATATATGTCTATGAACTAATTTTAGTTTATCTGTCTTCTTAAATTCCATACAACATGAAAAACATGAAGTTGCTTTTATATAAAAACTGAGATAGAAATTCTAACAGCAGCCTTACAATCATGTTGTAGTATTATTAAATAAAGCTAACCTTTTCTCTTGGATTCAGCGTGATTCAATGTGATTCTCCTGTGCTTACTCTACAGGTGCTGTCACAATGTTTGGAGATACTGTTGCGTCGCGTGACAGTTAGCTTTTATAGCTGCGCTTTGTTTCCTGGTTTTGCAAGGGCAACAGCTGATACTGTAGGTGGAAAGAGAATTTGGGCAGATGATTTAGAAGAATCTCTGCTCTTTATTTTTAAGTACACTGATTACATTTTTTTGGTCTCTCTGTGTGTGCACCCATGACCCGTTTGCCTGCATGCCATGATCCTGACCTCACTGTTCTCACCTTGTCATTGAGTGATTAGTTAGATAACTTGCTGGAAGTTACCTTAAACAATGTCATATGAATTATGTATCACTTTTAACTACATCATCATTAATGCAGCATGAAAGCATGATTTTTCTAAATGTTATGTCTTTGATTTTGTTCTTAAAATAATTTTGCTTTGATTTTAATGACAACAATGCTTACATAATCATGAACATTGCTAAACAATTCTTGTCTCTTTTCTGTGGTGTGAAAATCACCTCTCGGCTGATTATTTTATTTTATTTAAACTGCTTAACTTACAATACTTGCATCATGTGCCAATGGGGAGGCAATATGACTCTGCAATAGAAAAATCATGATATTTTCTCATAAAAGTAATTTGTTGGAAAAAAATGAATATGGTTATTTCTAAATGAAGGAACAAAGTACCTGATCTGTATAAAAAAAACGAAAATGAAAGCCCTACAAAGCTATCACAAGTAAACTGATAACATTTTGACATGAACGTTCTTTCATGTTTGCTTTGAACCAAGTACAAACAATACATTCACTTTTGTTTTTAAACGGCATCCCACTGTTGTGCTTGCTTGTCTTTCTCATCATCTGATACACTGCGAAAATCCTCTTTTGGAACATCTTTTGGAGTCTAGTGTAAGAGTCAAGTTTTCATTTGTTTATGCTTTTACCAGTGCCAAAAGTCAAAATGTTCATACTGTACACTTCATGTGATAATGAAAATAAACATTAGATTTGCTTGTATGGTAAAGCTGTTTTTAACCATAAAATAAAGTGTTTCTGATTTTTTTTTAAAATGCAACATCCCAAAGATAAAAAGGAAAATAATGAGCATTGATGATAACCAAATTTTGCTGTAAAGTAGCACTAAAAAAGACAATAGTGTCATTATTCAGCTGAAGTTATAGTTCAGTGTAGTTCCAGTTCAGTTCGATACAAGAGTAAACATTAATCAGTTGATCTCCAGTATTTCTGTCATTCTCCACACCTGGCAGAACAAGATGTACACACAGATAAGAATGTCAGATTAGAATCAGATAAAGAGGATATCTGTAATGTCAATCCTCCTGTCTAGTGTTGGGCTTTAAGTAAATAATGTGAAAGCACTACAAACAAAGGACGTAACTAAATACATAAGCATCGAGCAATGAGAATTGTTCCTTGCAAACTGTTTTGATACAGTAAAAAAAAAAAAAAAGTAATTTATCATGCTTGGTATCTGGAATGGATTGGAAAAAAAACAAAACAAAAAGAAAACAACAACAAAAACATTAAATAGGCTAAATATGTACAAATAAAAGCTTAAGGAAACAATTCAACAACACATAATTCATTACTGATAAACTTTGCTTTTCTACAGTGCATGCAGGTGCTACTGCTAAGCATGATTAAAAAGTTGTCAGCTGTCAGAATCACGTTTCATATTTTCTTAAATATGAATGCTTAATGTGGTAAACTCCAGGGGCGTGTCTAGAGCATTTTCACTGGTGGGGCCATGATTATTATTTTTTGTGTTTTCATAATACTAACAAGTTTATTAAATGAAAGCAATTTTAATTATGAACAATTTTAAAAACCTCGAAGCAGAAACGATGTCAACTATTTTCTTTTAATAAGTAGTTTGGCCATTACAATATACAGTTGTTTTATTCACAATCTCTTTCAAATAATAATAAATAAATGTAAAAAAAAAATTCCCCACACTGTAATGATTCAAATGGTTTGACATTTCTTTCAGATTAATTTACAAAAAAACTGAGTAACACAGATTTAAAGTTTTAGCACTGTAACAGTTCAAATGAAAACACCAGTTTAAAAATAAAATATGGAACCATTACATTGTGCTCTGCTAATATATTAAAGAAAAGTCTTTAGTTTAGAAACAATAAAAACAGTAGCAGAAAGAGAGGAAGACAGTCGATAAAGAAAGAAGGCAGACCTCAACTAAAAACAGCTGGATTCTGGTTTCGGTAGTGTTTTTATGAGCTTAAGTGCAGAGAAGCTGCGCTCACAACTTGCACTGCTGACTGGTAAGACCACAGCTATGCAGCAAAACGAAAAAGCAAACTTTTTCGTTTGATAAAACACTTCAACTTAAGTCAAAATACGATGGCTGATTTAGTGTTAATTGAAGAGGAGGAAATACCAAGGCGTGTTTTTAATGATCGTAATAATCCCTTGGAGACGATGAATGGTAGATGAAAGGCTGAAAAGTATTATTATTATTATTATAACCACTTACGAAAACAATAATTGCCTTTTCCTCCTCTGTCCAGTTTGGTTTACGTTTTTTTGTTTTCTGTTATGTTTGTACTCTCCATAGCAAAAATATATTAATACAAGTGTGATTTTAGCAAGGGTTTGGCTTTGTGGTTCGTTATGTTCTGTTTACTGTTAGAGGAAGTAAGTATAGCAACCGCGGCGATCTTTGCCGTATGTTGTCAGAAACTACTGTGAAACGCTTAGTATAAACACTTAGGTAAGGGTGACAGTTAAGAGGTTTCTTGCAACGCTCTTAATGATATCCCTTACCTCAGGGATTTTTTCTCCCTCAGGGAAACCCTCACTTAAGGAGTTTCATGCAACCAGGCACTGGCCCTCTGTCCCTCCCCCTTATCCTCCACCAGTCCACCTCCCTCCTGGTCTCTGTGTTCCTTGGTTTGTTCTTGTGTTCTGTGGAGCATCTGGTAGCTGCTCCTTAGAGGAGGGGGTAATGTCCCAGTGTCTGGTCTGTGTTTCCCTGGGTGTCCACTAGTGGTCTCACTTCCCCATAGTCACCCCACTGCAGGCACTACATTTCCCACATACACTGTAAGCCCAGATTTTGTATCTAATTAAACAATTTAATCACAATATACTTGTAATTAATTTATATGTATACTTGTAATTAATATATTTGTAATTTAGCAGTTAGTTTGCTAAACTTTTTTTCTTCATGTTTTATGGGGAAATGTTTTCAGGACATAAAAAATGCATGTTTTGTTGCATTTTTAAAATAACATTTGGAATTGTCTCAAAATAAATCAGAAAATTGCATAAATGTTCCTATATATGTTTTTTTGGTTTGTTTATTTTGTTTTTGTTTTTTTACTTATTTAGTTCTTGCTTAGTTTATCTTATTTACAGATTGGAAAATGTGGGGAAGTCGTGGCCTTGTGGATAGAGAGTTTGACTCCTAACCCCTAGGGTTGTGGCTTTAAGTCTCGGGCCGGCAATACCATGACTTAGGTTCCCTTGAGCAAGGCACCAAACCCCCAACTGCCCTGGGCGCTGCAGCATAAATGGCTGCCCACTGCTCCGGGTGGGTGTTCATGGTGTGTGTGTGTGTGTGCACTTTGGATGGGTTAAATGCAGAGCATGAATTCTTAGTATGGGTCACCATACTTGGCTGTATGTCACTTTCACTTTACTTAAATATTTAAGTTTGTCTGCATTACTTATAAGATACAAGCAGATTCTACTAATTTGTATACATATTTGAACCTATAAATTACTGTAACTATGAAATAGTGTGAACGCAGCAGTATTTGACAGCAGCATTATCAAACTTTATGATGTGTTTGTTGAACTGTTTTTTTTCCTCTTTTAGGAGGCAGCTGACAAGACAGACTCCAGTAATCCTCAGCATTGATCAAGTAAGTCCACAGCTATGGGTGGGAATCATCTTAGAAGAAAGTTAGGTAATGGATGAACTAACAAATCTCAGGCCTTCTATGTCCATTTTTTCAGAATGATTTATGCCCTGCACCTAGACTACCCTAAGTGTATGGAAAGTGCTTTATATTTTATTCAGCAATGAATTCAGTAATTTTCAGTTATGCTCAACCTCAGAAAATGAGAGCTGGCACCTAAAATTTAGTACTGCTAATAATGTGAACCCAAGAGTGGGAAAAAAATAAAAGAAAAACCTTTTGATGTTGTTTGCTGTGATTCTGAGATAGACTGTTTATGTGCTTAACAAAAAGTTAATTTTCTAAACCGTACTCGGTTACTAAACGTAACCTCGGTTCTCTCTAGAAGAGCGAACGAGTACTGCGTCTTAGCTAAGACGCTACGGGAAAAGTCTCTTTTCACGAAATACTGAAGCAAAAAATTATCCTTAATTTTGTATTTTTGTAAAGCGCATTTGCAGCAGTACACAGCCATAGGCGAGACGGCTTGTTCGCTCATTGGCTTGTTCTGCGGCAACTGCACAGCCTATCGAGCGCAGGCTCTTGCCACTTCCCGCCGAAACGGGTGTGGCCCAACCTATAAAAGGAGCTCGAAAAGGCTGACTCACCTGATTTATTTCATCGCCGAAGCGAACCAGAGTGAATCGTACGCACGGCAGAGAACGCAGTACTCGTTCGCTTTTCTAGAGAGAACCGAGGTTACGTTTAGTAACCGAGTACGTTCTCTTACGAGAGCTCTCTCGTACTGCGTCTTAGCTAAGACGCTACGGGAACCCAATGTAAAACGCCGTGCGCGCAGGGATCACACACCAATAAACCTGAAGCAACGCTCAGGATTCACAGTGCACAGTCACCTGAGGGACTCACAGAGAGTCCAGGACAGAAAGGGGGGAAGCCCTCCGTCCCATATCTAGCAGCATCCGTAGATGCGGCAATATGACATCACACAGCCGAGGCAAGGCCTGACCAATGTGGCAATGCGGGTCTTACGCAATACTGCCCATATAACAGTCGGCAGCGCATAGCGCTCGTGAACTCAGAATCCCCTCAGGGCCCTGATTCGACTATACCGACAGCAGCCTTGCTTGCAAGGCGGGAACCTCCAGGTTATAGAACCTGATAAATGTAGACAGCGAGGCCCAATCTGCCGCCATACATATATCCTGCAAGGAGATCCCAGTAGACCATGCCCACGACGAGGCGACGCCTCTTGTGGAGTGTGCTCTGACGCCCAACGGGCACTGAAGGCCCCTGGAAGCGTAAGCTAACGCTATGGCGTCAACTATCCATCTGGATAGAGTCTGTCTCGAAACAGCCATTCCCTTGGAACGCCCACCGAATGAGACAAACAGCTGCTCCGTCTGCCGAAAGGCAGCAGAGCGAGACACATAAGCTCTTAAAACCCTGACAGGGCAAAGAAGACTCGAGTCTCCATCCTCCCCTGACACCGGCAGGGCAGACAGGGCAATAACCTGAGCCCGAAACGGTGTGTTGAGGGATTTCGGCACATAACCGTGCCTAGGTTTGAGTATGACTCTTGAGTCATTGGGCCCAAACTCCAAGCACGACTGGCTCACCAAGAGCGCGTGCAAATCACCCACACGCTTCACAGAAGCAAGAGCCACCAAGAATACTGTCTTGAACGACAGATGCTGAAGGCTAACCGATTGGATAGGCTCAAAAGGGGGACCCTTCAAGGCCTCCAAAACCGCCGCGAGGTCCCACATAGGGACTGACGGAGGTCTGGGAGGATTCAGCCTCCTAGCTCCTCTGAGGAACCGGATGACCAAATCGTTCCTTCCTATTGACTGACCGGACGCCGTTTCAGAAAACGCCGCGATGGCCGCCACATAAACTTTGAGCGTGAATGGGGATCTGCCCTTATCCAACAGCTCCTGTAGGAAGGAGAGGACCTCCGTCACCTCACAACTAAGGGGTGAATAACCTCGAGCTGTGCACCAGCTGGAGAACACCGACCACTTCGAGGCATACAGACGTCGTGTCGACGGAGCTCTAGTCTGAGTGATGGTATTTAGCACTCCCACTGCGAGATCAGCGGGTAACCGTTGAGCGCCCACACATGGAGGGACCACAACTCCGGTTGAGGGTGCCAAATCGAGCCCCTGGCCTGCGAGAGGAGGTCCCTCCTCAACGGTACCGGCCACGGGGCGACATCTGCTAACTGCATCAAATCTGGGAACCATGGTTGGCTCTTCCAAAGAGGTGCTACAAGCAGCGCGCTTTCGTTCTTGGAAAAGAACGCAGGGCAGTGAGCGTTTTCGTGGGACGCAAAGAGGTCCACCTCCGCCATGCCAAATCTCTCCCACAACAGCCGGACTGTTTACGGGTGTAGAGACCATTCGCCCGTAAGAACATTGCCTCTGGACAGCCTGTCTGGACCCAGATTCTGCAGTCCAGGCACATGCACTGCTCTCAGCGAGCGTACGTTGCACTGAGCCCAAACCAGGAGGCGTTCTGTCAGCCTGCACAGGTTTCGGGACCCGAGACCGCCCTGGCGATTTATGTAGGACACCACGGACATGTTGTCCGAACGGACTACGACATGGTGATCCTTGATATGGGGACAAAAGCACGTCAGCGCGTTCTCCACTGCCAGCATTTCCAGGCAGTTGATATGATGGAGCTTTTCCCATTTTGACCATAGGCCAAAGGACGGTCTGCCTTCGAGCAGCGATCCCCATCCCGAAGTGGAGGCGTCCGTCGACACCATTTTCACACTCTGGGAAGTCCCCAGGCTTACACCTGATCGGTACCAGCCGTTCGCTGTCCAAGGTGCTAGAGCCGCAACACAGCTCTGATCGACCTTGAAATGCAGCCGGCCAGACGCCCACGCTCTGCGCGGCACCCGAGCCTTCAGCCAGAACTGCAGGGGGCGCATGCGGAGCAGGCCCAGCCGCAGAACCGGAGATGCTGAGGCCATGAGACCCAGCATCTTTTGACAGTGTTTGAGCGACACGGTCGTGCCGCAGCGGAAAGAACTCGCTGCGCGCTAAATGCCCATCGCGCGCTGTGGTGACAGCCGCACCGTCATGGAACACGAGTTCAGAACTATACCCAGAAACAGGATCGTCTGACTGGGGTTCAGCGAACTCTTCGCCCAATTGACACTGAGGCCGAGCTTCTCGAGGTGATCGAGTAAAACGGCCCTGTGGTCCACGAGCTCCGCTCGTGATCGGGCCAGAACCAGCCAGTCATCCAAATAATTCAGCACTCGTATGCCTCTGAGTCTGAGAGGAGCGAGCGCTGCATCCATGCACCTCGTAAACGTACGAGGAGCTACGGACAAGCCGAATGGCAGGACTGTAAACTGGTATGCCTGGCCCTCGAAGGCGAATCTCAAATATCGCCTGTGGTTTGACGCTATCTGTATTTGAAAATACGCGTCCTTCAGATCTATTGACATGAACCAGTCCCCTCTGCGAACCTGCGCGAGGAGCTTCCTGGTCGTGAGCATTTTGAAACTGCGTTTCATCAATGCCTTGTTCAGCTGTCTTAGATCCAGTATGGGCCTGAGACCCCCGTCTCTCTTGGGCACCAGAAAGTATCTGCTGTACAGCCCCCCCTCGCTTTGAGCTTGAGACACAGGCTCTACAGCCCCTTTGCTCAACAGTTTTGATATTTCGGCCCGAAGTATGTGTGCTACTTCTGTTTTGACCGTTGTTTCGACGCGCGCTGAAAAGCGCGGTGGGCGTCGAGAAAACTGTAGCAGGTAGCCTCTCTTTATAATGCCTAGCACCCAATCTGAAACCCCTGGAAGCGCTGACCATGCATCTGCATGAATGGCTAAGGGCTGGATGCGAAACGCGCTCTGTTGACTGGGCAACGGCGGCGCTCGAGTGTGCTGCGCATCTGAGGCAGATCGCTCTTCCTCGACCCCGTTCCGGCGCTTAACCGACTGGGGGGAGGCTGAGCGGGTCCCGTGGGACTCGATATGGGCTGCATGTGTGCACTTTTACCACTTTCAACTCGCTGTCTGCCTGTGCAGAATGTACGTGCACGGGCCTCATTTTTACAGAAGCCCCGCGCCGTATGTGACATAGTGTATGTGGGCACTGAGGGGTGGGCACGTTTACTATGCAGTGTGCGCGACCGACTTGAGTCGACATTATGGGCGCAGGCCCTGTGTGCAGGGCTGTGCTTACATGAGGAGATGGGCACTGAGGAGTGGGCATCGTCACAACATTTATAGCACCAACGGCCGTGGCCGGAACACCAGAAAAAACAATATAAACAATTGTGCTATAAATGATAATGGAATAGGATTGAGTGAGATGCAGGAATGTTCTAGGATGGAGGGGTAACAAATAAATATAAGGATATTGCACATTTTTGCATAAGCATACGTTTAAGTGGGAAACATTTAACTGTTCATGAGGTAGATTGCCTGGGGGAAGAAACTATTCTTGTGCCTTGCTGTTCTTGTATTTGCGGCTCTGAGGGGCCGGCCAGATGGCAAAAGTTCAAAGATGGGGTGACTTGGATGTGAGGGATCCAGAGTGATTTTCTGAGTCCTTTTCCTCACTCTGGATGTGTACAGTTCTTGGAGGGTGGGCAGGGGAGCACCAATAATCCTTTCAGCAGTCCGAACAGTTCTCTGTAGTCTTCTGATATCTGATTTTTTAGCTGAACCAAACCAGAAAGTAATTGAAGTACACAGGACTGACTCAATGACGGCTGAGTAGAACTGTTTCAGCAGCTCCTGTGACAGGTTAAACTTCCTCAGCTGGCAAAGGAAGTACAACCTTTGTTGGGCTTTTTTCACAATGGAGCCAATGTGAATGTCCCACTTCAGGTCCTGAGAGATGGTGGTTCCCAGGAATCTGAATGACTCCACTGCAGCCACAGTGCTGTTCATGATGGTGAGTGGGGAAAGTGCAGGGGGGTTTCTCCTAAAGTCCACAGTCATCTCCACTGTTTTGAGCGTGTTCAGCTCCAGGTTGTTAAGACTGCACCAGACAGCCAGCTGCTCAACCTCCTGTCTGTAAGCAGACTCGTCACTGTCCTGGATGAGGCCGATGACTGTAGTGTCGTCTGCAAACTTCAGGAGCTTGACAGAGGGGTCTTTAGAGGTGCAGTCGTTGGTGTACAGGGAGAACAGCAGAGGGGAGAGAACACATCCCTGAGGGGCACCAGTGTTGGTGGAGCAGCTGTTTGACATGAATTTCCCCAGTCTCACTAACTGTTGCCTATCTGTCAGAAAGCTGGTGATCCACTGACAGATAGAGCTAGGAACAGAGAGCTGGGTCAGTTTGGTCTGGAGGGTTGTTGGGATGATGGTGTTGAAAGCCGAACTAAAGTCCACAAACAGGATCCTCACATAAGTCCCTGTTTTGTCCAGATGTTGCAGGATGAAGTGCAATGCCATGTTGATTGCATCATCCACGGACCTGTTTGCTCGGTACGCAAACTGCAGGGGGTCCAGTAAGGGTCCAGTGATGTCCTTCAGATAAGCCAGAACCAGTTTTTCAAACGACTTCATGACGACAGACGTTAGAGCCACAGGTCTGTAGTCGTTAAGTCCTGTTATCTTGGGTTTCTCTGGAATGGGGATTATGGTGGAGTGTTTGAAGCAGGAAGGCACTTCACACAACTCCAGAGATCTGTTGAAGATATGTGAAAAGATGGGGGCCAGCTGGTCAGCACATATTTTCAGACAGGCTGGTGTAACGCCATCTGGGCCTGGTGCTTTTCTTCTTTTGTTTTTCTTGAAGACCTGGCGCACATCATCTTCACAGATTTGAAGAGCAGGAGGTATGGAGAGGGGGATTGCAGGAGGTGTTAATGGTTGTGTAGGGAGATGGTCAGAGTGGGTCGTTGATTAGCCTCAGTGCAAGGGGATGGTGTCTTGTAGTTTGTGATGGCTCTCAGTCCTCTCCAAACTGAAGTAGAGTCGTTGGAAGTAAACTGGTCTTCCAACTTTTTAGCATAAGTCTTTTTAGCCGCTCTAATATCTTTGTTCAGTGTGTTCCTGGCCTGATTGTACAAGACCCTGTCCCCATTTCTGTAGGCATCCTCTTTGGCCTGACGAAGGTGTCTGAGTTTTACTGTAAACCATGGCTTATCATTGTTGAATGTTAAATAAGTCCTGGTAGGAATGCATATATCCTCACAGAAACTAATATAGGATGTTACAGTCTCTGTGAGTTCATCCAGATCGGTGGTAGCAGCTTCAAAAACGCTCCAGTCTGTGATGTCAAAACAAGATTGTAAATCCTGCTCTGTTTCGCTGGTCCATCTCTTCACAGTCTTTACTACAGGTTTAGCAGATTTAAGTTTCTGCTTGTAGGTCGGTATAAGATGAACCAGACAGTGATCAGAACGTCCCAAAGCTGCTCGTGGAACAGAGTGATATGCATCCTTTATTGTGGTGTAACAGTGATCCAGTATATTACTGTCTCTGGTGGGACAGGTAACATGCTGTCTGTATTTTGGCAGTTCACGGGAGAGATTGGCTTTATTAAAGTCCCCAAGAATGATTAAAACAGAGTCCGGGTGTTGTTGTTCTGTGTCTGTGATCTGATCAGCGAGTTTCTGTAAAGCTGAGCTCACATGCGCTTGAGGTGGAATGTAAACACTAACCAGAATGAGCGAGTGAAACTCCCGCGGCGAATAGAACGGCTTGCAGTTGATAAACTGCGTTTCTAGATCAGGACAGCACATCTTCTTTAACACAGTTACATCTGTACACCACCGTTCATTGATGTAAAAGCATGTCCCGCCGCCGCGCGATTTCCCCGTTGATTCTGCGTCGCGATCCGCTCTAAACAGCTGAAAGCCCGGCAGATGGAGTGCGCTGTCCGGTATGGCGTCATTCAGCCAGGTTTCCGTGAAACACAGAGCAGCAGAGTGAGAGAAATCCTTATTTGTCCGAGAGAGCAGAAGGAGTTCGTCCGTTTTGTTGGGTAGAGAGCGGAGATTTGCGAGATGGATGCTAGGCAACGGCGTTCGAAATCCGCGCTTCCTGAGTCTGACGAGCGCTCCCGCTCGCTTTCCCCGTCTGCGCATCCTGAAGCGCTTGATCAGCGCCGCTGCTCCTCCGATAACAATGTTCAGTAAAACGTCTGTATAATAGAAATCCGGAAAAATATCATGTGGTGTGTTCTGCCGAATGTTCAGCAGTTCATCCCTGGTGAAACTGATCGTGTTTGTTAAACAAAAAACAGGAAAACGAACAAAAACAGTACAAACACTGGAGAGCCAAGCGCTGAAGCAGCCATGTGCGGCGCCATCTTGGATTGTATCAGAGTCACCATAGGCATTAACTGGCAATGAGGGCATCCGCCGTCAGCGAGCGCGAGCGCAGCATGGTCCTCACCCAGAAAGGAGACGCAGATGATGTGACGATCTCCTTCGCTGAGCGGGGCTCTGCACGAGGATGTATAAGGATGTAAAGGATATGGGCGCCGGATAGCGCAGCAGGAACAGCAGTGGAAGGCGGCGATGCCAGCGGCTTCAGGATGGCTCGTCCTGCTGATATGCTCTTCCAGACGGCGCTTGCTTCCTCGTGATCCAGCGATGCGTGAGCTTCGCTGAAGAGATGAAAAATCAGGTGAGTCAGCCTTTTCGAGCTCCTTTTATAGGTTGGGCCACACCCGGCGGGAAGTGGCAAGAAGGGCACGACGCGCCCTTATTGGTCTGATGTTGCATCAGCCTGCGCTCGATAGGCTGTGCAGTTGCCGCAGAACAAGCCAATGAGCGAACAAGCCGTCTCGCCTATGGCTGTGTACTGCTGCAAATGCGCTTTACAAAAATACAAAATTAAGGATAATTTTTTGCTTCAGTATTTCGTGAAAAGAGACTTTTCCCGTAGCGTCTTAGCTAAGACGCAGTACGAGAGAGCTCTCGTAAGAGAACTATTTTTTTCTTCATGTTTTATGGGGAAATGTTTTCAGGACATAAAAAAATGCATGTTTTGTTGCATTTTCAAATTAACATTTGCAATTGTATCAAATCAGAAAATTGCATGAATGTTCCTTCATATGTGTGCTTTTTACTTATATAGTTCTTATTTAGTTTATCTAATTTAACAAATTTGAAAATTAAAAGAACTGATATAGATTTAACTTGAAAATTAGTGTGTAATGTGTAATATCTGCAAATTAAATGGTATTCCTAGCTGCCTAATGTGCAGTTTACCACGGTAATTTGCTGGTCCTCCTTGTGCTGCCAAAACAGTGCTGATAGTCACTGTGGATCAAACTTGTTGGTCCAGCACATCCCAAAGATGCTCAATCAGACTAAGATCTGGGAGACCAAGGCAACACCTTGCACTATTTGTCTTGTTCCTCAAACCATTCTTGAACAATGTATGCAGTCTGCTGAAAGCGGCCACTTCCAGCAGGGAACACCATTGCCATGAAGAAGTGTACCTGGTCTGCAGTTATATGTTATATGACCCAGGGTTTCCCAGCAGAACACTGGCCAGAGCATCACACTCCACCGGTTTGTCGTTGTCTCACAGTTCATCACGGTGCCATCATATACAGCTGTTGATGTGATCTCATCTGACCAGGCAACCTTCTTCCTCTGATCCATCGTCCAGGTCTGATGCTCACATGCACATTTTAGGTGCTTTCAAAGGTAGACAGGGGGTCAACACAGGCACTCTGGTTGATTGAGTTGTGACAAACTATAACACACTGCACATGTGAAATGAGGCAAATGTGCTGAAGGTGGCGCTGTTGTCTGACATACAGCAGTCAGTAAGAGCTCCCTGCCCTGTAACCAGCAATATGCTAAAATTGTCTATACATAACCCATAATGAAACACTACAAGTCAAAATATAAATGTTCAAGAAATGTAGCAATATTTTGTATTCATAACGGACAATCTATATAAATGGTTGGACAGTCACTTTTACAGAAAGTGTAATATATAAAAAATAGGGTGATAAAGAGTGAAAGAGGTGAGAGGATGGCGCACGGAAATGTGACAAAAGGCAAGTTTGGTGGGTTTTCCACAGGAATATATAATAACCACATTCATGATATTACATGATATGACACACAAAAATTTTTCAAGTGTTTTACTGTCAAAAAAACAACAACAACAACGCCATGCTGAGACAAAAAGCTACCAACAGCCAACAGCTCTTCCTCTAATTCCTTCAGCTGTTTGTTAGTGCATATGTGGTTATTAAAAACCAACTGAACTTTAACTGAATCAATATGCAGTGAAGTACTTGGACTTAACATTGCAATCTCTGATTGTTATTCCAACATGCATATGCAAACAAATTATGCAAGCGTTTTTATGAGAAATAATTTCTCAACTCTATGCTTTATTTGTTATGCCAACTGCTAACAAGATGTATTTAGTAGATGTGTGAAGGCTGTTCTGGTCACGTTCATGCAGAGAAACCACAGCACCATCCATTACATTAGCATTTGACAGCTACAAAGAGTCTAAGTACTTTTTGTGTTTGTTTTGAATAGCATTTATTTTGTTTTCTAACTAAATCAATGTTTTGTCCTAACATAGTTTTCTTTTTCCTTTTTACATGAAAACAAAGTTTTTCTAAACAAAATGTAAAACTTAAATTTCTTCAGAATTTAACTTACACTTTAAATATTTAATTAATCAGAAAATGAAACTAATTTCAAATGTGAATGTAGATTTTGAACTTTAAGAGGTCAGTCACTATCTGAGCAGGAAGGACTATCCACTTCCTCAACAGTCACACATTAATAATAGCTTTTCAAAAGAAACTCATCATTAAGAAGAACTGAAAAAGGAATGTGAAAAATGTTAAGTGCTTACATTTTATCTGCTATTCCAGCTTAATTTACACACATATAAACATGCCATTCGGCTATTGAATTACCAATAATGTCTTTTTGAATTATGTGTGTTGTGTGACCGATAACTTGCTGCTCAGCATTCACACATTAAGAACAGCTTTTCAGATCTTCTCTGTGAATAAAGGAAATATTTTCCTCCAGACCAAAAGTCTGATCAAATCAGACCTTTGTGCAGAACTGACTGGGCTCACTTGCAAAACACTTAATGACATTTATCAATTTGTTTAAAAAAAAGTTATTGTACATTTTTTAAAATTAAAGAAGTCATTTGTTAGTTAAGATTTTAAAGCCAAGCTGAGTCTAATTTGATGGCAACATTCACCTTTAGTCTAGTATCTCTATATTAACTGGGTATGTGAAATGCATATCCACTTAAAAAATGTTCTGTAATACCATTAAAAATCAACACAACATGCTATGCACATTTATTTGCATATTTTTAAAGTGAAAAAATATGAAACCTATAAATCTTGCAGTAAAGAAATCTTCTCAGCCATGTCCTATTCTTATTTTGAAGTCCAATTCACTGCCAACAATCACCAGATTAGATCACATCACTTCTCAGAGCCGATAAACACTGAATGAGCGTGTTCAATCAGCAAAATGAACTCTGACTAACTCCAACAGACACTGACGGAGGTAACACACTGATCTGACAACTAACCATCTGTTAGCATTTGTCAGCATCTGTCTGTGCAGTGTGAACTGGTAGTCCTTCAGGGAAAATCAAATGTAAATATGTACAAAAATAACAGGTCCTGCTATAAACTAGCATTTGTAAACCAGCATTAAAAGTTAAAGAGAGAGAGAATTTAAGACAAGCTCACAAGAAATGATGAAACAGTCTGTCCTTTGTGGTTACAGTTGCTGAATGAGTAGCACAACAGAAAGGATAAGATATATCCAACTTTCCATTCCTTGACATTAATCTTGTATTTTCTGTGACTGTTTTTAAACTATATGGACTTTAAAGTTTACAGCTGTTCACACAAAATAAATGTATTGTATATAGCATTATACCCTGATCTGAAGTACAATCTAATCAGATATGGAATGGGGTCATAAACTGAGAAACTAAAATTCCCTTGACCTTTTGACATAAGATTTGTACTATAAAAACATCTTAAAACTGTGTCGTTCAAAACAGCTTATATTGAAGGCTGTCTGCCAAAACAACAGCTTTTGGGATGTTCATGATAGTGTGGCTAAACACTGCCTCCGCAAAAAAAGATCAATGTCTGTTTCTACATCACTGCTTGTTTAGCCACGCCCACCAATCATTTATCATTTATGAGAGAGATGAATTTACATTTCTACGCAGAAACCAAATGATAAAGATGCTCTGAAGACAACAAGATGCTGTGCAGTGCCAGTGGCAAAAAGAAAAACATAGCATTGTGTTTATTCATTTTTGACCTAAATCAGTGTCCATCAATGAGGAATGTATGCTGTCAAACAATCACAACCAATAGCCAATCATAGCAATGAGCTTTCTGATGAGGGGGGTTAAAACCAAGACATTAAATAGCTTATTACTTCTATATTATGATGTCTTTGATGAAAAAATCTTGATAAAATTGGACAAAACAAAAAATTGCATTGCATGACCCCTTTAAAAAGCCATGTAAATATACCATGTAAATATTAATACAAATATTTTACAAAACATTTTTTAAAATGAATTTCATATAATTAAAATAATATTAAAATAATAACAATAATAATACATCTATGGCTAAAGTGTGGTACTTACGCTCGAAGTAAATGAGGCCAATAGGTAAACATTAAAATACTCACTGTTTCAAGAGTATAGCCGCAAAATGTAATCAATATGCATTTTTGCATAATTTGTAGTTTGGGATTTTATCCCATTTTGCCAAGTATAGATGTATGTTTGCATGTATATTGTTTCAAGCTTGAAAGCTCCAAGTCAATATTCTATGTAATTACATTGGAAAACACTGATTGTGAGAGCAATTCTAGCTCAGATGGTAATGCTTTCATAAGTTGTATCTTCTGCGGGCTGTGAGAACTCTTCTATGATATTTGCCTCCTGCTCTAGTATGGTCTCGTTTTCCTCAGCCTTCATTACAGATGAGATGCTGCTGTTGGGCTGATCAACTCCTATTGTGCTCTCTGCCTCTGATACTTCACCAGGATCACATCGGATCACAGCGTAGTCTATGGTCAGCGAGGAGGTGCCCCTGATCTCTTCTGACTCTGGTTGGAAGTTTGTGAAGTCAATGGAGGCATAATGGAGGGGTTCTTTTTTATGATTCTGGGTGGTAGCACCATTTGGTGACAGCATGGCGCTACTGGCGTAAACTTCATCCTCATCCCGCTGTTAAACGGCATAATAGATTAACAAATCAGCAGTTGAGAGCTGTGGTATATTCTGCTTTTAAAACAATAAAATGAGTGTATTTTTATATTTTTTGACCAAAATCGACCAGAATGTACGTGCACGGGCCTCATTTTTACAGAAGCCCCGCGCCGTATGTGACATAGTGTATGTGGGCACTGAGGGGTGGGCACGTTTACTATGCAGTGTGCGCGACCGACTTGAGTCGACATTATGGGCGCAGGCCCTGTGTGCAGGGCTGTGCTTACATGAGGAGATGGGCACTGAGGAGTGGGCATCGTCACAACATTTATAGCACCAACGGCCGTGGCCGGAACACCAGAAAAAACAATATAAACAATTGTGCTATAAATGATAATGGAATAGGATTGAGTGAGATGCAGGAATGTTCTAGGATGGAGGGGTAACAAATAAATATAAGGATATTGCACATTTTTGCATAAGCATACGTTTAAGTGGGAAACATTTAACTGTTCATGAGGTAGATTGCCTGGGGGAAGAAACTATTCTTGTGCCTTGCTGTTCTTGTATTTGCGGCTCTGAGGGGCCGGCCAGATGGCAAAAGTTCAAAGATGGGGTGACTTGGATGTGAGGGATCCAGAGTGATTTTCTGAGTCCTTTTCCTCACTCTGGATGTGTACAGTTCTTGGAGGGTGGGCAGGGGAGCACCAATAATCCTTTCAGCAGTCCGAACAGTTCTCTGTAGTCTTCTGATATCTGATTTTTTAGCTGAACCAAACCAGAAAGTAATTGAAGTACACAGGACTGACTCAATGACGGCTGAGTAGAACTGTTTCAGCAGCTCCTGTGACAGGTTAAACTTCCTCAGCTGGCAAAGGAAGTACAACCTTTGTTGGGCTTTTTTCACAATGGAGCCAATGTGAATGTCCCACTTCAGGTCCTGAGAGATGGTGGTTCCCAGGAATCTGAATGACTCCACTGCAGCCACAGTGCTGTTCATGATGGTGAGTGGGGAAAGTGCAGGGGGGTTTCTCCTAAAGTCCACAGTCATCTCCACTGTTTTGAGCGTGTTCAGCTCCAGGTTGTTAAGACTGCACCAGACAGCCAGCTGCTCAACCTCCTGTCTGTAAGCAGACTCGTCACTGTCCTGGATGAGGCCGATGACTGTAGTGTCGTCTGCAAACTTCAGGAGCTTGACAGAGGGGTCTTTAGAGGTGCAGTCGTTGGTGTACAGGGAGAACAGCAGAGGGGAGAGAACACATCCCTGAGGGGCACCAGTGTTGGTGGAGCAGCTGTTTGACATGAATTTCCCCAGTCTCACTAACTGTTGCCTATCTGTCAGAAAGCTGGTGATCCACTGACAGATAGAGCTAGGAACAGAGAGCTGGGTCAGTTTGGTCTGGAGGGTTGTTGGGATGATGGTGTTGAAAGCCGAACTAAAGTCCACAAACAGGATCCTCACATAAGTCCCTGTTTTGTCCAGATGTTGCAGGATGAAGTGCAATGCCATGTTGATTGCATCATCCACGGACCTGTTTGCTCGGTACGCAAACTGCAGGGGGTCCAGTAAGGGTCCAGTGATGTCCTTCAGATAAGCCAGAACCAGTTTTTCAAACGACTTCATGACGACAGACGTTAGAGCCACAGGTCTGTAGTCGTTAAGTCCTGTTATCTTGGGTTTCTCTGGAATGGGGATTATGGTGGAGTGTTTGAAGCAGGAAGGCACTTCACACAACTCCAGAGATCTGTTGAAGATATGTGAAAAGATGGGGGCCAGCTGGTCAGCACATATTTTCAGACAGGCTGGTGTAACGCCATCTGGGCCTGGTGCTTTTCTTCTTTTGTTTTTCTTGAAGACCTGGCGCACATCATCTTCACAGATTTGAAGAGCAGGAGGTATGGAGAGGGGGATTGCAGGAGGTGTTAATGGTTGTGTAGGGAGATGGTCAGAGTGGGTCGTTGATTAGCCTCAGTGCAAGGGGATGGTGTCTTGTAGTTTGTGATGGCTCTCAGTCCTCTCCAAACTGAAGTAGAGTCGTTGGAAGTAAACTGGTCTTCCAACTTTTTAGCATAAGTCTTTTTAGCCGCTCTAATATCTTTGTTCAGTGTGTTCCTGGCCTGATTGTACAAGACCCTGTCCCCATTTCTGTAGGCATCCTCTTTGGCCTGACGAAGGTGTCTGAGTTTTACTGTAAACCATGGCTTATCATTGTTGAATGTTAAATAAGTCCTGGTAGGAATGCATATATCCTCACAGAAACTAATATAGGATGTTACAGTCTCTGTGAGTTCGTCCAGATCGGTGGTAGCAGCTTCAAAAACGCTCCAGTCTGTGATGTCAAAACAAGATTGTAAATCCTGCTCTGTTTCGCTGGTCCATCTCTTCACAGTCTTTACTACAGGTTTAGCAGATTTAAGTTTCTGCTTGTAGGTCGGTATAAGATGAACCAGACAGTGATCAGAACGTCCCAAAGCTGCTCGTGGAACAGAGTGATATGCATCCTTTATTGTGGTGTAACAGTGATCCAGTATATTACTGTCTCTGGTGGGACAGGTAACATGCTGTCTGTATTTTGGCAGTTCACGGGAGAGATTGGCTTTATTAAAGTCCCCAAGAATGATTAAAACAGAGTCCGGGTGTTGTTGTTCTGTGTCTGTGATCTGATCAGCGAGTTTCTGTAAAGCTGAGCTCACATGCGCTTGAGGTGGAATGTAAACACTAACCAGAATGAGCGAGTGAAACTCCCGCGGCGAATAGAACGGCTTGCAGTTGATAAACTGCGTTTCTAGATCAGGACAGCACATCTTCTTTAACACAGTTACATCTGTACACCACCGTTCATTGATGTAAAAGCATGTCCCGCCGCCGCGCGATTTCCCCGTTGATTCTGCGTCGCGATCCGCTCTAAACAGCTGAAAGCCCGGCAGATGGAGTGCGCTGTCCGGTATGGCGTCATTCAGCCAGGTTTCCGTGAAACACAGAGCAGCAGAGTGAGAGAAATCCTTATTTGTCCGAGAGAGCAGAAGGAGTTCGTCCGTTTTGTTGGGTAGAGAGCGGAGATTTGCGAGATGGATGCTAGGCAACGGCGTTCGAAATCCGCGCTTCCTGAGTCTGACGAGCGCTCCCGCTCGCTTTCCCCGTCTGCGCATCCTGAAGCGCTTGATCAGCGCCGCTGCTCCTCCGATAACAATGTTCAGTAAAACGTCTGTATAATAGAAATCCGGAAAAATATCATGTGGTGTGTTCTGCCGAATGTTCAGCAGTTCATCCCTGGTGAAACTGATCGTGTTTGTTAAACAAAAAACAGGAAAACGAACAAAAACAGTACAAACACTGGAGAGCCAAGCGCTGAAGCAGCCATGTGCGGCGCCATCTTGGATTGTATCAGAGTCACCATAGGCATTAACTGGCAATGAGGGCATCCGCCGTCAGCGAGCGCGAGCGCAGCATGGTCCTCACCCAGAAAGGAGACGCAGATGATGTGACGATCTCCTTCGCTGAGCGGGGCTCTGCACGAGGATGTATAAGGATGTAAAGGATATGGGCGCCGGATAGCGCAGCAGGAACAGCAGTGGAAGGCGGCGATGCCAGCGGCTTCAGGATGGCTCGTCCTGCTGATATGCTCTTCCAGACGGCGCTTGCTTCCTCGTGATCCAGCGATGCGTGAGCTTCGCTGAAGAGATGAAAAATCAGGTGAGTCAGCCTTTTCGAGCTCCTTTTATAGGTTGGGCCACACCCGGCGGGAAGTGGCAAGAAGGGCACGACGCGCCCTTATTGGTCTGATGTTGCATCAGCCTGCGCTCGATAGGCTGTGCAGTTGCCGCAGAACAAGCCAATGAGCGAACAAGCCGTCTCGCCTATGGCTGTGTACTGCTGCAAATGCGCTTTACAAAAATACAAAATTAAGGATAATTTTTTGCTTCAGTATTTCGTGAAAAGAGACTTTTCCCGTAGCGTCTTAGCTAAGACGCAGTACGAGAGAGCTCTCGTAAGAGAACTATTTTTTTCTTCATGTTTTATGGGGAAATGTTTTCAGGACATAAAAAAATGCATGTTTTGTTGCATTTTCAAATTAACATTTGCAATTGTATCAAATCAGAAAATTGCATGAATGTTCCTTCATATGTGTGCTTTTTACTTATATAGTTCTTATTTAGTTTATCTAATTTAACAAATTTGAAAATTAAAAGAACTGATATAGATTTAACTTGAAAATTAGTGTGTAATGTGTAATATCTGCAAATTAAATGGTATTCCTAGCTGCCTAATGTGCAGTTTACCACGGTAATTTGCTGGTCCTCCTTGTGCTGCCAAAACAGTGCTGATAGTCACTGTGGATCAAACTTGTTGGTCCAGCACATCCCAAAGATGCTCAATCAGACTAAGATCTGGGAGACCAAGGCAACACCTTGCACTATTTGTCTTGTTCCTCAAACCATTCTTGAACAATGTATGCAGTCTGCTGAAAGCGGCCACTTCCAGCAGGGAACACCATTGCCATGAAGAAGTGTACCTGGTCTGCAGTTATATGTTATATGACCCAGGGTTTCCCAGCAGAACACTGGCCAGAGCATCACACTCCACCGGTTTGTCGTTGTCTCACAGTTCATCACGGTGCCATCATATACAGCTGTTGATGTGATCTCATCTGACCAGGCAACCTTCTTCCTCTGATCCATCGTCCAGGTCTGATGCTCACATGCACATTTTAGGTGCTTTCAAAGGTAGACAGGGGGTCAACACAGGCACTCTGGTTGATTGAGTTGTGACAAACTATAACACACTGCACATGTGAAATGAGGCAAATGTGCTGAAGGTGGCGCTGTTGTCTGACATACAGCAGTCAGTAAGAGCTCCCTGCCCTGTAACCAGCAATATGCTAAAATTGTCTATACATAACCCATAATGAAACACTACAAGTCAAAATATAAATGTTCAAGAAATGTAGCAATATTTTGTATTCATAACGGACAATCTATATAAATGGTTGGACAGTCACTTTTACAGAAAGTGTAATATATAAAAAATAGGGTGATAAAGAGTGAAAGAGGTGAGAGGATGGCGCACGGAAATGTGACAAAAGGCAAGTTTGGTGGGTTTTCCACAGGAATATATAATAACCACATTCATGATATTACATGATATGACACACAAAAATTTTTCAAGTGTTTTACTGTCAAAAAAACAACAACAACAACGCCATGCTGAGACAAAAAGCTACCAACAGCCAACAGCTCTTCCTCTAATTCCTTCAGCTGTTTGTTAGTGCATATGTGGTTATTAAAAACCAACTGAACTTTAACTGAATCAATATGCAGTGAAGTACTTGGACTTAACATTGCAATCTCTGATTGTTATTCCAACATGCATATGCAAACAAATTATGCAAGCGTTTTTATGAGAAATAATTTCTCAACTCTATGCTTTATTTGTTATGCCAACTGCTAACAAGATGTATTTAGTAGATGTGTGAAGGCTGTTCTGGTCACGTTCATGCAGAGAAACCACAGCACCATCCATTACATTAGCATTTGACAGCTACAAAGAGTCTAAGTACTTTTTGTGTTTGTTTTGAATAGCATTTATTTTGTTTTCTAACTAAATCAATGTTTTGTCCTAACATAGTTTTCTTTTTCCTTTTTACATGAAAACTAAGTTTTTCTAAACAAAATGTAAAACTTAAATTTCTTCAGAATTTAACTTACACTTTAAATATTTAATTAATCAGAAAATGAAACTAATTTCAAATGTGAATGTAGATTTTGAACTTTAAGAGGTCAGTCACTATCTGAGCAGGAAGGACTATCCACTTCCTCAACAGTCACACATTAATAATAGCTTTTCAAAAGAAACTCATCATTAAGAAGAACTGAAAAAGGAATGTGAAAAATGTTAAGTGCTTACATTTTATCTGCTATTCCAGCTTAATTTACACACATATAAACATGCCATTCGGCTATTGAATTACCAATAATGTCTTTTTGAATTATGTGTGTTGTGTGACCGATAACTTGCTGCTCAGCATTCACACATTAAGAACAGCTTTTCAGATCTTCTCTGTGAATAAAGGAAATATTTTCCTCCAGACCAAAAGTCTGATCAAATCAGACCTTTGTGCAGAACTGACTGGGCTCACTTGCAAAACACTTAATGACATTTATCAATTTGTTTAAAAAAAAGTTATTGTACATTTTTTAAAATTAAAGAAGTCATTTGTTAGTTAAGATTTTAAAGCCAAGCTGAGTCTAATTTGATGGCAACATTCACCTTTAGTCTAGTATCTCTATATTAACTGGGTATGTGAAATGCATATCCACTTAAAAAATGTTCTGTAATACCATTAAAAATCAACACAACATGCTATGCACATTTATTTGCATATTTTTAAAGTGAAAAAATATGAAACCTATAAATCTTGCAGTAAAGAAATCTTCTCAGCCATGTCCTATTCTTATTTTGAAGTCCAATTCACTGCCAACAATCACCAGATTAGATCACATCACTTCTCAGAGCCGATAAACACTGAATGAGCGTGTTCAATCAGCAAAATGAACTCTGACTAACTCCAACAGACACTGACGGAGGTAACACACTGATCTGACAACTAACCATCTGTTAGCATTTGTCAGCATCTGTCTGTGCAGTGTGAACTGGTAGTCCTTCAGGGAAAATCAAATGTAAATATGTACAAAAATAACAGGTCCTGCTATAAACTAGCATTTGTAAACCAGCATTAAAAGTTAAAGAGAGAGAGAATTTAAGACAAGCTCACAAGAAATGATGAAACAGTCTGTCCTTTGTGGTTACAGTTGCTGAATGAGTAGCACAACAGAAAGGATAAGATATATCCAACTTTCCATTCCTTGACATTAATCTTGTATTTTCTGTGACTGTTTTTAAACTATATGGACTTTAAAGTTTACAGCTGTTCACACAAAATAAATGTATTGTATATAGCATTATACCCTGATCTGAAGTACAATCTAATCAGATATGGAATGGGGTCATAAACTGAGAAACTAAAATTCCCTTGACCTTTTGACATAAGATTTGTACTATAAAAACATCTTAAAACTGTGTCGTTCAAAACAGCTTATATTGAAGGCTGTCTGCCAAAACAACAGCTTTTGGGATGTTCATGATAGTGTGGCTAAACACTGCCTCCGCAAAAAAAGATCAATGTCTGTTTCTACATCACTGCTTGTTTAGCCACGCCCACCAATCATTTATCATTTATGAGAGAGATGAATTTACATTTCTACGCAGAAACCAAATGATAAAGATGCTCTGAAGACAACAAGATGCTGTGCAGTGCCAGTGGCAAAAAGAAAAACATAGCATTGTGTTTATTCATTTTTGACCTAAATCAGTGTCCATCAATGAGGAATGTATGCTGTCAAACAATCACAACCAATAGCCAATCATAGCAATGAGCTTTCTGATGAGGGGGGTTAAAACCAAGACATTAAATAGCTTATTACTTCTATATTATGATGTCTTTGATGAAAAAATCTTGATAAAATTGGACAAAACAAAAAATTGCATTGCATGACCCCTTTAAAAAGCCATGTAAATATACCATGTAAATATTAATACAAATATTTTACAAAACATTTTTTAAAATGAATTTCATATAATTAAAATAATATTAAAATAATAACAATAATAATACATCTATGGCTAAAGTGTGGTACTTACGCTCGAAGTAAATGAGGCCAATAGGTAAACATTAAAATACTCACTGTTTCAAGAGTATAGCCGCAAAATGTAATCAATATGCATTTTTGCATAATTTGTAGTTTGGGATTTTATCCCATTTTGCCAAGTATAGATGTATGTTTGCATGTATATTGTTTCAAGCTTGAAAGCTCCAAGTCAATATTCTATGTAATTACATTGGAAAACACTGATTGTGAGAGCAATTCTAGCTCAGATGGTAATGCTTTCATAAGTTGTATCTTCTGCGGGCTGTGAGAACTCTTCTATGATATTTGCCTCCTGCTCTAGTATGGTCTCGTTTTCCTCAGCCTTCATTACAGATGAGATGCTGCTGTTGGGCTGATCAACTCCTATTGTGCTCTCTGCCTCTGATACTTCACCAGGATCACATCGGATCACAGCGTAGTCTATGGTCAGCGAGGAGGTGCCCCTGATCTCTTCTGACTCTGGTTGGAAGTTTGTGAAGTCAATGGAGGCATAATGGAGGGGTTCTTTTTTATGATTCTGGGTGGTAGCACCATTTGGTGACAGCATGGCGCTACTGGCGTAAACTTCATCCTCATCCCGCTGTTAAACGGCATAATAGATTAACAAATCAGCAGTTGAGAGCTGTGGTATATTCTGCTTTTAAAACAATAAAATGAGTGTATTTTTATATTTTTTGTTTTATATTTATTTAACATAAGCTGCATTATTTAAAATAAATAATGTACTTTGATGGAACTCACCCATTCATTCAGAGTGAGTCCAGGGCCATCATCACGTCTTGTATTGCTTTCTCTTCTGAAAAATATTTCGGTATAGACCATGATAAAAAAAATAATAATAAAAACATAAACATCATAAACATAAACATCACCCATGTATGGATTGAAATTTTGACAAACATAGGGTGGATGACTGGGGCAAATAATTTTTAGAGTGGAGATTAATTGATATACTTAACTCAAGGGTCGGGAACCTACTTTCTAAAAAAGCCACAGGTTTAGTCAACACCTGATAAGCATAAATCCTCTTCAGAGGTTATTGTGTGTGTGTGAGTGAATTAGTAAAGAACAATGCACAGTGCTTATTTACTTAATTTATGACTAGTCATCAAGGCGGGTCTTTTGTCAAATTTCTCTCATAGTGAATCTCTTATAATTTGTTTGAATTCAACTGATATGAGACTGCAGGGGACCCCTTCCTCAGCACATTTTGCATGTGCACAGAAAACAGATTGTCAGCAGATTCAGTTCTCTTCCACGACTTATTGCACTTTTAATACTTCCTTTTAAAGTCAATCACATTCTGCTCTTTAGCTTCTCCATACATGTTTCTTTATTAATCATTTCAAACTGCCCTGTCCACTGAAAGCTTTGCTGATTATCATACATAAGACACATTTATATATGACATAAAAGGTCTGTGTGGCAAAAGTAGTTGATGACATTTTTTAAATGTTTCGAAATTTCTCTGCAATTTTTTTAAAGGATATACTTTAGTCAAACCACTTTAGAAAAAGAGTATTATTATTATTATTTAAAATTTTTGCCTTTTCCAAAACTCTTTCTTTCCCTTTCAAGGGAACTTCGAACTGCTTCCTCTAGGGTTTGCTATGGGAAACACCTCATCGTGACCCTTAATCATCGTGTCTTAAGCATACATTGAACATAACACCTACGAGTTGGCCAGCGACAGCCTCTGACATCACTACCGGCGCGACTATAAACAGGGACCAGGAGAACACGTCATTCTCTTCTTAGTCTTCACTGACTGTTCTGATTGAAGCGTGCATCTGAAAGAACTGGTAAGAGTGATCTTTCTCTGTCTATCATGGCGACTACTAGCAAACGTTTAGACAATGTGCCCCTCTGTGTTGGCGTTATTTGACACCCGATTAGACACGCAATCTTTGCGTCATTTGTTTGGGTGAAGAGCACACACACAATGTCTTTGCGGAGGCAATCTGTATGCATTGTGAGCATTTTTTTTTTCTGTTTTTATATCCTTCGTTCCACGAAGGTCCAGGTCTGAGTCCCAACAACATAGGGGTCCTGGCCTGTCTCGATCTGAGGATCAAAGACACACAGAAGGCTAGTGTCGCAACTCACGCTCCTCCCCCACCTGCGAGCAGGGGGCCAGCGACAGCCTCTGACATCACTATCGGCGCAACTATAAACAGGGACCAGGAGAACACGTCATTCTCTTCTTCGTCTTCACTGACTGTTCTGTTTGACAGAGAAAGAGCGATCTTTCTCTGTCTATTATGGCGACTACTAGTAAGCGTTTAGACAATCTGTGCATCTGTGTCAGCGTTATTTGACACCCGATGACACACGCAATCTTTGCGTCATTTGTTTGGGTGAAGAGCACACACACAATGTCTTTGAGGAGGCAACCTGTATGCATTGTGAGCATTTTTTTTTTTCAATGAAAAAGCTCCGCTCTCGTTCATCTCTCTTTCCAAGGAAAAAAAGAGGCAGCCATCTGTTTCCCTTAGTTCAGGATCCACCGCTGCTGAGGCACGGAGGAGAATGAGCTCGTGAGAATACAGGTGGATCTGTCTGAATGGTTTAAAGAGGGACTTTAAACCAACCAATCCTCCCCTCCGCGAGACAGGACGCGACGCTGTGATCATCGGAGACTCCATCGTCCGACACGTCCGTGCTACGTTAGCCTAAGGTAAAGTGCACACTCATTGTTTTCCTGGTGCTCGTGTTCTCGATGTTTCTGCGCAGATAACCACGATCCTGAAGGCCGACGAGAGCTGGTCGTGCTTCACGCCGGGGTTAACAACACCACGCTGCGGCAGACGGAGACGCTGAAGAGGGACTTCAGCAGCCTGATCGAGACGGTTCGCAGCACGACGCCCGCGGCGACGATCAACGTGTCAGGACCACTGCCCACGTATTGACGAGGACACGAAAAGTTCAGTAGACTTTTTGCTTTAAATGAATGGTTGTTGTCATGGTGTAAAGAACAGAAACTGCTATTTGTTAATAACTGGAATCTTTTCTGGGAGCGTCCTAGGCTGTTTCGCGCTGATGGCTTGCACCCCAGCAGAGTCGGAGCGGAGCTGCTCTCTGACAACATCTCCAGGACACTTCACTCCATGTGACTAGTAAGACAATTCTCAAATAACTATTATGATGACTTTTGTTCCACCCGCTTAAAAGATAAAAGTACTTGCGCTGTACAATCTATGAAGACTGTGTCTGTTCCCCGAATAGTGAGGTCAAAATATAAATTTAATGTAGGATCTACTAAAAATCTTATCGTGATTAAACCAGAAACATGTAAAGTAAATGAACAAAAACAATCTTTAAAGTTTGGGCTCATAAATATTAGATCACTCACAACCAAAGCAGTTATTGTAAATGAAATGATCACAGATAATAGTTTTGATGTACTCTGCTTGACTGAAACCTGGCTAAAACCAAATGATTATTTTGGCCTAAATTAGTCGACTCCACTAAACTACTGTTATAAGCATGAGCCCCGTCAGACTGGTCGTGGTGGAGGTGTTGCAACAATATATAGTGATATTCTCAATGTTACCCATAAAACGGGATACAGGTTTAACTCATTCGAAATACTTCTGCTTAATTTTACACTGTCAGACATGCAAAAGAAACCTAATCTATCTCTTGCTCTGGCTACTGTGTATAGACCACCAGGGCCGTATACAAAATTCCTAAAAGAATTTGCAGATTTCCTCTCAGACCTTCTGGTTACAGTTGATAAGGCGCTAATCATGGGAGATTTTAATATTCACGTTGATAATACAAATGATGCATTAGGACTTGCGTTTACTTACCTAATAAACTCTTTTGGAGTCAAGCAAAATGTCACCGGGCCCACTCATCGTTTTAACCATACACTAGATTTAATTATATCACATGGAATCGATCTTACTGCTATAGATATCGTACCTCAATGTGATGATATTACAGACCATTTCCTTGTATCGTGCATGCTGCATATCACTGATATTAACTATATGTCTCAGCGTTACCATCTGGGCAGAACTATTGTTCCAGTCACCAAAGACAGATTCGCAAATAACTTGCCTGATCTATCTCAACTGCTATTTGTACCCAAAAATACACATGAATTAGACGAAATGACTGACAACATGGGCATTATTTTCTCTAATACATTAGAAGCTGTTGTCCCCATCAAATTGAAAAAGGTTGGAGAAAAACGTGCTGTGCCATGGTATAACAGTAATACTCACTCTCTCAAGAAAGTAACTCGTAGTCTTGAATGCAAATGGAGAAAAACTAACTTGGAAGTTTTTAGAATTGCATGGAAATACAGTATGTCCAGCTATAGACAGGCTCTAAAAACTGCTAGGGCAGAGCATATCCACAAACTCATAGAAAATAACCAAAACAATCCAAGGTTTTTATTTAGCACAGTGGCTAAATTAACAAATTACCAGACGCCACCTGATTCAAATATTCCACCAACGTTAAATAGTAATGACTTTATGAATTTCTTCACTGATAAAATAGATAACATTAGAAATACAATAGCGAATGTAGATTCAACAGCGTCTAACACTTCAGTTTCATCCATCGCACCCAAAGATAAACTGCAGTGCTTTACAAATATAGGACAGAAAGAGCTAAATAAACTTATCACTGTATCTAAACCAACAACATGTTTATTAGATCCTGTACCCTAAATTACTGAAAGAGTTGTTACCTGTAATAGAAGAACAGCTTCTCAATATTATTATTATCATTATCTTTAGGTCACGTCCCAAAACCATTCAAGCTGGCGGTTATTAAGCCTCTTATTAAGAAACCAAAACTAGATCCTAGTGAACTGGCAAATTATAGGCCTATTTCAAATCTTCCATTTATGTCTAAAATTTTAGAAAAAGTTGTGTCTGCTCAATTGAGCACCTTCCTGCACAAAAATGATCTGTATGAAGAATTACAGTTAGGTTTCAGGCCCCACCATAGCACAGAAACTGCACTTGACATGCTGACATGCAATGACATGCTTCTTGCGTCAGATCAAGGCTGCATCTCATTTCTAGTTTTACTTGGTCTTAGTGCTGCGACACCATAGATCATAGATCATGACATACTCATAGATCGATTACAAAACTATACAGGTATTCAAGGGCAGGCTCTAAGATGGTTTAGATCCTACCTGTCCGATCGCTACCATTTTGTTTACTTAAATGGGGAGTCATCTCATTTATCATCAGTAAAATATGGAGTGCCACAAGGATCCGTCCTAGGTCGCCTTCTATTTTCAATATACATGTTGCCCCTTGGTAATATTATTAGAAAATACGGAATTAGCTTCCACTGTTATGCTGATGATACTCAGCTATATATCTCAACGAGACCAGATGAAACCTCTAAATTATCTAAGCTAACAGAGTGTGTTAAAAATGTAAAAGATTGGATGACCAATAATTTTCTCCAATTAAATTCGGTTAAGACAGAGATATTTATTATTGGACCAAAAAACACTACACAGAATCTTGTAGATTACAATCTGCAACTAGACTGATGTACTGTTACTTCTTCTACAGTCAAAAATCTGGGTGTTATATTAGACAGCAACTTGTCTTTTGAAAATCATATTTCCCATGTTACAAAAACTGCATTCTTCCATCTTAGAAACATTGCCAAGCTACAAAACATGTTATCTGTTTCTGATGCAGAAAAGCTAGTTCATGCATTCATGACCTCTAGACTGGACTATTGTAATGCACTTCTAGGTGGTTGTCCTGCTTTTTCAATAAACAAGCTACAGGTAGTCCAAAATGCAGCGGCTAGACTCCTTACCAGGTCAAGAAAATATGATCATATTACCCCAATTTTACAGTCTCTGCACTGGCTACCTATTAAGTTCCGTATCAGTTACAAATTATTATTACTTACCTATAAGGCCCTAAATGGTTTAGCTCCTGTGTACCTAACTAGCCTTCTACCATGCTACAATCCATTACGCTCCCTAAGGTCACAAAACGCCGGACTTTTGGTAGTTCCTAGGATACCAAAGTCCACTAAAGGAGGTAGAGCTTTTTCACATTTGGCTCGCATACTCTGGAATAGCCTTCCTGATAATGTTCGGGGTTCAGACACACTCTCTCTGTTTAAATCTAGATTAAAAACGCATCTCTTTCACAAGCATTTGAATAATGTATCTTAAATTGTGAGTATAGTTGTATCTGATCAAATGTGCATTCTTATTCTACAGCCTGGGTTAAACTAATTAATTTTAATTTGTTGGAACAGCAGCTATGCTAATGATGTCTCTATTTGTTTCTATGTTTTGCCACGGGATTTACATCCCGTGGTAACTAGGATTTACACAAGCTCCAGTCTGGATCCAGAACACCTGAGAAGAGATGATGCTGACCCTCAGGGAACCCCAGATGATGCTAACCCTGAATCAACAACAGAACTAACAAATATTGCTACAAGTGTGACTGCATCATATAATAATTATTAATTATTAATAATATTAATAATGTTCATCATCTGGCTGACTACGACTTGTATACATTTTTCTACAAATCGTACTCGGTTACTAAACGTAACCTCGGTTCTCTCTAGAAGAGCGAACGAGTACTGCGTCTTAGCTAAGACGCTATGGGAAAAGTCTCTTTTCACGAAATACTGAAGCAAAAAATTATCCTTAATTTTGTATTTTTGTAAAGCGCATTTGCAGCAGTACACAGCCATAGGCGAGACGGCTCGTTCGCTCATTGGCTTGTTCTGCGGCAACTGCACAGCCTATCGAGCGCGGGCTGATGCAACATCAGACCAATAAGGGCGCTTCGCGCCCTTCTTGCCACTTCCCGCCGAAACGGGTGTGGCCCAACCTATAAAAGGAGCTCGAAAAGGCTGACTCACCTGATTTATTTCATCGCCGAAGCGAACCAGAGTGAATCGTGCGCACGGCAGAGAACGCAGTACTCGTTCGCTCTTCTAGAGAGAACCGAGGTTACGTTTAGTAACCGAGTACGTTCTCTTACGAGAGCTCTCTCGTACTGCGTCTTAGCTAAGACGCTACGGGAACCCAGTGTAAAACGCCGTGCGCGCAGGGATCACACACCAATAAACCTGAAGCAACGCCCAGGATTTACAGTGCACAGTCACCTGAGGGACTCACAGAGAGTCCAGGACAGAAAAGGGAAAAAGCCCTCCGTCCCATATCTAGCAGCATCCGTAGATGCGGCAATATGACGTCACACAGCCGAGGCAAGGCCTGACCAATGTGGCAATGCGGGTCTTACGCAATACTGCCCATATAACAGTCGGCAGCGCATAGCGCTCGTGAACTCAGAATTCCCCTCAGGGCCCTGATTCGCCTATACCGACAGCAGCCTGGCTTGCAAGGCGGGAACCTCCAGGTTATAGAACCTGATAAATGTAGACGGCGAGGCCCAACCTGCCGCCATACATATATCCTGCAAGGAGATCCCAGTAGACCACGCCCACGACGAGGCGATGCCTCTTGTGGAGTGTGCTCTGACGCCCAACGGGCACTGAAGGCCCCTGGAAGCGTAAGCTAACGCTATGGCGTCAACTATCCATCTGGATAGAGTCTGTCTCGAAACAGCCATTCCCTTGGAACGCCCACCGAACGAGACAAATAGCTGCTCCGTCTGCCGAAAGGCAGCAGAGCGAGACACATAAGCTCTTAAAACCCTGACAGGGCAAAGAAGACTCGAGTCTCCATCCTCCCCTGACACCGGCAGGGCAGACAGGGCAATAACCTGAGCCCGAAACGGTGTGTTGAAGGATTTCGGCACATAACCGTGCCTAGGTTTGAGTATGACTCTTGAGTCATTGGGCCCAAACTCCAAGCACGACTGGCTCACCGAGAGCGCGTGCAAATCACCCACACACTTCACAGAAGCGAGAGCCAACAAGAATACTGTCTTGAACGACAGATGCTGAAGGCTAATCGATTGGATAGGCTTGAAAGGGGGACCTTTCAAGGCCTCCAAAACCGCCGCGAGGTCCCACATAGGGACTGACGGAGGTCTGGGAGGATTCAGCCTCCTAGCTCCTCTGAGGAACCGGATGACTAAATCATTCCTTCCTATTGACTGACCGGACGCCGTTTCAGAAAACGCCGCGATGGCAGCCACATAAACTTTGAGCGTGGATGGGGCTCTGCCCTTATCCAACAGCTCCTGAAGGAAGGAGAGGACCTCCGTCACCTCACAACTAAGGGGTGAATAACCTCGAGCTGTGCACCAGCTGGAGAACACCGACCACTTCGAGGCATACAGACGTCGTGTCGACGGAGCTCTAGCCTGAGTGATGGTATTTAGCACTCTCACTGCGAGATCAGCGGGTAACCATTGAGTGCCCATACATAGAGGGACCACAACTCCGGTTGAGGGTGCCAAATCGAGCCCCTGGCCTGCGAGAGGAGGTCTCTCCTCAATGGTACCGGCCACGGGGCGACATCTGCTAACTGCATCAAATCTGGGAACCATGGTTGGTTCTTCCAAAGAGGTGCTACAAGCAGTATTGAACATCTCATTTCTCTCACCCGTTCTATCACCTGCGGAAGGAGGGAGACGGGAGGGAACGCATAAAGCGGGCAGCACGGCCATCTCCGTGACAGCGCGCTTTCGTTCTTGGAAAAGAACGCGGGGCAGTGAGCGTCTTCGTGGGACGCAAAGAGGTCCACCTCCGCCATGCCAAATCTCTGCCACAACAGCCGGACTGTTTGCGGGTGTAGAGACCATTCGCCCGTAGGAACATTGCCTCTGGACAGCCTGAGGAGTGGGCACGTCTACTATGTAGTGCGCGTGATCGACTTGAGTCGCTTTTATAGGCGCGAGCCCTGTGTGAAGGGCTGTGCTTATATGCGGAGATGGGCACTGAGCAGTGGGCATCGTCACTTCATTTATAGCACCATCGGCCGTGGCCGGGACACCAGAAATTACACCTTTTTCGGGAAATATCTGGGTAGCCGTGATAACGGTTTTCGTGTGCAGGCAAGCGGGCAACCGTACAGGCTTGCGCATTGCAAACAACGCTGAAACAGTCACAATCTCTGGAAACTGAAACAGCGGCGCGCTTAGGTGAGAGCCCGGCCGCAGCGGAACTCGTACACCGGCGCTTCGATGAAGCAGCCATCGTGTGTAGTGCCGACGCAGCATCATGCAGCATGCGTAGATGGCTTTCCCAGGATGGCTTCGGGGCTCCCGGCCTCACCGTAATCCTCTGCCGCGGTCCCCGCGGCGCGGGGCGACGGCCAGTAGAGCGAGAACGGGGGTCTCGAGCTGCGTTGCTGAAGCTGTTGTGATAACGGCTTTTGTGTGCAGGCAAGCGGGCAACTGTGCAGGCTTGCGCATTGCAGAAAACGCTGAGACAGTCACAATTCCTGGAACTGAAACAGCGGCGCGCTTGGGTGAGAGCTCGGCCACAGCGGAACTCGTACACCTGCGCTTCGATGAAGCAGCCATCGTTAGTAGCGCCGACGCAGCGTCACACAGGAGGCTTTAGATGGCAACACCGCTTTTGCCGCCGTCCAGCAGAGGGCGGACAAAGGTGCGTCGCTATCGCCTGTTCCACCGGCGGAAGTGAGTGGTAGTTCCTGTTTTTAGCATCATCAGTGTGGAGAATGCTAGTGAGACAGACGAACGAGTTCGTGCTGAATATGGAGCGTTCCAAGCCTTCGCCACCTCTTCGTGAAGCTCAGGAAGAAATGAGGCGGGCTTTGAGAAGTACGCTCATCCGAAAGGGAAATACCATCCAGCCGGTAACGAGAGGGGGGGGCGCTGGTGCAAACCACTCGCGGCCGAGACTCATCGCGGCCAACACGATCATTCGCCCCGGCTCCTTCTCGATGTCAGCTCGTCTGCTGGGCTTCTGAGCAGAAGGCGCGAGATCCTCGGAGCTCGCCCAGCCCTCACTGCCCGAAGCTAGCAGAGAGCGCGTGTCCTCTTCCCCCGACGCGGCCCTGAGATCGACTTCCTCGGACGACGCGCCGGCAAACAGCGGGCGCTGCCCACCGGGAAGCGATGCAGGGGGGGCCGGTGAAGCAGGGTGAACCGGCGAGCTCGGTTGAGCTGAAGACGGTTCCGGAATCCGCTGGAAGCGATGCTTTTACGGCGCCTCAGCGCAGCGGAGAATGCAGGCTCAGAGAAAAAGGCCAGGCGAGTCCTCAGAGTCACCAGGGCAACAGCTGCATGATCTTCACCCAGGCAGGAGACACAGATGACGTACCGGTCTCCCTCGCTGAGTGGGGCTCTGACGAGCCGCAGGAAGGCATCTTAAAAAAGACGCGAGCTCTTTTACGAGTGTGTGTCGCAGGGCGAACACACACACACACATAAAGAACAGCTTGTATATAACAGGATTGAAAGGATATAGGCGCCGGATAGCGCAGCAGGAACGGCAATGGAAGGCGGCGATGCCAGCAGCTTCAGAATGGCTCGTCCTGCTGATGTGCTTTCTCAGACGGCGCTTGCTTCCTCCGTGATCCAGCGATGCGTGAGCTTCGCTGAAGAGATGAAAAATCAGGTGAGTCAGCCTTTTCGAGCTCCTTTTATAGGTTGGGCCACACCCGTTTCGGCGGGAAGTGGCAAGAAGGGCGCGAAGCGCCCTTATTGGTCTGATGTTGCATCAGCCCGCGCTCGATAGGCTGTGCAGTTGCCGCAGAACAAGCCAATGAGCGAACGAGCCGTCTCGCCTATGGCTGTGTACTGCTGCAAATGCGCTTTACAAAAATACAAAATTAAGGATAATTTTTTGCTTCAGTATTTCGTGAAAAGAGACTTTTCCCGTAGCGTCTTAGCTAAGACGCAGTACGAGAGAGCTCTCGTAAGAGAACCTGTCATACGTGCACAAACTGACAGTCACCACTTATAAGCTATTACTAAATATTGTACAAACATAATTTTCTGTAAAGTTGCTTTGTAACGATTTGTATTGTAAAAAAGCACTATACAAATAAACTTGAATTGAATTGAACTTTCCCTTTCGTGCTCGTAATGGCGGCGGATGAGAGAGAGCCTCGGGTGGATGATGTTATACCTTTAACACTTTCTGATACTGAGGTTAGTGCTCTGCTGGGTTTTTACCCAGGAAAAGCAGGAGATATTTGAGGAAGGTGAAGAAGCTGATGCTGAGACTTCTCATTTCTCCTACCCTTCGTATGAGCTGTTGGAGGTTATGGATCGCGACATGGCCTTCCAGCTCAGGTGAGCCTTCCATTTCTGCCTGATCTCCATACAGAGATCGAAAAGAAATAAAAGAAGCCATTTTCTTCTCGCATCTATCGGTTTTGGCATAAGAGTTGTGCCAACATCGAGGCGATGCGTGAAAACTGCTATGATGATGCCCCCTGTAGAAAGAGCTTTCTTTCTGCGAGGGACTATTCTCTCTTAATCTCCCTCCTTGCCATCTAAGCCCCTTCAAGAAATACATCTCGCTTAAATGGCAAGGCATATGAAGCAGCATGTCAGGCTGTGGCTTTATTACGCACGATGTATCAGACTGATCTGCAAAAGAGACCCGGTTAAAAGCGAGGGCCTTTTTTCCTGATCAGGTAGCCAAGCTGTGCCGCACCACAGATCTCTCTCCAGGTTACCAAGCAGGCCGCCCCCGCCATGGGCAGGACTATGGCAGCCTTGGTGGTAGCGGAGAGACATCTGTGGATGAACCTGGCAGAAATTGGGAAGAAAGAAAAGGCTTTCTTCTTGATGCTTAGGTTTCGCCTTCTGAACTTTTTGATATTTCCGTTGAGACGGTGATCAAGAAGTTCAGGGAGGCGAAGGCGCGATCCACTGTTTTTAGATCCTTCATTCTACGAAGGTCCAGGTCTGAGCCCGAACAACATAGGGGTCCTGGCCTGTCTCGATCTGAGGATCAAAGACAGACACAGAAGGCTAGTGTCGCAACTCGCGCTCCTCCCCCACCTGCGAGCAGGGGTAAGAGGAATCGTGGGTCACAAGGAGGTAAGTAGAACCTAAGGGATGTGATCCAGACGAGGCATCGTTCTCGTCTGAATCAGAGCAATACCGAGGTATCTACTCTTTCCCTTTAGGGATTTTTAACTTCTGCTTTCATCCTCCCCTTCCTAATTTCCCTGTAACCACCAGCTCTCCACCTGATCGAGGTTAGGTGGAAACCTCTCACATAACAGTATCCTATGCTGGTCCTATAATGTTTTTATCTAGTCCTATGTTCATAGCAACCACCTTAGTGATGTTCCGGACTAAAAGGAGGCAGGAGGGTGGGTGAGTGTGTAACCCTCTCTGTGTATACTTATGTGTATTAAATTGCTTGTGGTTATTTGTCTACAAAGTGAGTTTCTTTTGCAGTGCTCAGTTACAGTGCTTTAAAGAAATACCATAGCAAAAACAACTAGATTGATATAAATTTCAAATATTAAAGTGTTAAAGACAAGTAAACAGAAAAGAACAAACAAATCAATTAGTAATATCATAAATAAATACAACTAAACAAAATTTCAGGTACAGAAACTAATTAAAAGCTTAGAAACACTGCATAGTTTTCTTTTTATAAATAAAATAAAGATTAATCAATTAAAGTTATTAAATATATACAGTCAAGTTCAGTAAATAATTTTCTTTTGTTCTTTGATTAACATTAATGAAAGGCAGCGCGTTTATTAGGCTGGTCTCTCTTTAAGCAAAAATACTGTACATGTGTGTTTTATTTCTCATCTGTTTACGTGCACGTAAGACAAAAATGGTTGTGTTTATGATGATGTACTAATGTAGTTTTCTATATATTGTTCACAATTATGAAAGAAGTCAGTTTCATTTCGGAACAACCTTTTCTACAGTGGAAATACACGGAACGGTCCGAGAACAGAAACCCGCAGCGCGACACCGAGTGCTGCTCTCTGTGCACGCGCTTTCATGCATGCTGCACACAAACAGGGAGCAAATTCTTTCAGTTCCTGCACTTAATCATTTTTAATCAAACTGAAATGTGAACGCAGGAATTATTAAGCAGAATCGAAATGCACGTGTCTTATCGAATACCCGGTTCTTGGAAATTTGCAAATGGTTCTAAAATGGAACCTGTTTTCGATACCCAACCCTAACTGTCACAGACAGCCGTCTTAACCTCCCAGGGGCAGCTCCAATGGAAATGGTAGAGTTGGTACTTATTGTTCACCATGATTCTGGCCTGCACTCCCCTCAGCATGGCGGCGTGGGTATACTGTTCCCCATAGCGACCCCTAGAGCACGCAGTTCGAAATTCCCTTGAAAGGGAACGTCTCAGGTTACAAATGTAACCATGGTTCCCTGAATAGGGAACGAGACACTGCGTCCTCTAGCTCCCTGCCATGCTTCAGACGCAAGTTTCAGATAGTCGCGCTGGTAGTGATGTCAGAGGCTGTCGCCGGCCAACTCATTGGTGTTTTTTCAATGTATGCTTCAGACACGGGTCACGACGAGGTGTTCCCCATAGCGACCCCTAGAGGATGCAGTGTCTCGTTCTCTACTCAGAGAACCATGGTTACATTCGTAACCTGAGATGTTTTCCTTTCCAAAAAAAAAAAAAATGCTTGAATCTTTTAGTTCAGGAGCTCTAGGTTATCATAGCATAAGGTGTTTGCAGTTGACTGCTGTCATGAACAGCACTGAACACACACTTGACCAGTATAACTGCAAATATTCTTAAAAAGTGTGAAAGGCCTTTCAACGCTGACCACTGGCTTAAGTAATCAAACTGTCTAAACAGCAGGACAGTTTATAACCATGATCAAATCTGCTCTAGAGAGCCCATTTATTCAGCATTTTCCAAAAATCTAAAAAATTTAGTCAACTACTTATGTCTCTGTGTAATTCTATGGCTTTGTTGTTGAATTACTGTATAGTGACCTCAGCCAATGTGAACGTACCTTGCACAGATAAGTAAATGCCACAAAATGGCACATAAGACCATCATCACAGTAGCCCCACCAGCAGCTCCAACCCAAAAAGAGAAATGATGGAAACCTAATAATAATAAAAATACATATTATAAAAAAAAAAAAAGCAGCTAATTCCAATGACACTAGTGGTTCCACTTCCTCGTCCTCTCTAAAAGAATGAGCTGAGCAGACATTGTGGTCAGTAAAAAAAAAAGTGGTTTGTGGACACCTTTAAGAGAAAAAAAGGCTCTTTTACAGCTTTTCATACATTTACATTTACATTAAGTATGTGAGGTAATGAAGAATTAAACATCTCTAATGTATCAACTGGAAATTAACAACACAAATGGAATTGCATTCAAGTAATACAAATATAAATATGAAATAAAAATAATATTAAGATGATGCATCTGCAAATACTTTAAACATTAAACCTTAAAAAAAACTGTAAACGGCTATGAAATGTACCTGACACTTGAGGAGTGACATGAAGCAAATTAAAATGTTGACTCGCAGTTCCTCGAGTGTTTCTGCTGACACACTGTAGAGTGGATGAGTTTGTGAAAGACTGATGAAGAGTGATGGAGCTCCTCAAGCCTGTGCTGTTCAATCGCTCTTCACTGATGAACGTGTTTGAAGAAGTAGTGACAGGACGTCCAGACAGATGCCACTCCAGTTCAGGAGAGGGATTCCCATCAGCCTCACAGAAACACACAGTTACATCAGTTCTGCTACAGCTGGAAAATGGAGAGATTTTAGGGGCATCTGAAAATAATGGAAATGAAAAAAAAACAGAATAACTGTAATGATTCGGTTTCTGTCAGTGATAAATGATGCTGCTAGAATGATGAAGGAAAAATTACTGGCTTACTAGGAAAGTTAGAGTAGCTAACATTTCTGTCAGGTACATATACAGCGGCCCAATTATTTGGACTCAAAAATATATTAATGCATTTGCATTATGTAATAAAATATTAAAGCAAGTGCAATTTATTTTAATGTAGATACTATTTGGTTTGATATTTTATTATTTACTGTGATAATACACTGGAATGTCCACTGTATATATACATATCTGTCTTATTCATAAAGAGAGAGTTTCCTAAAAACTGACATTTCTGGCATCAATTACTGACTCTCATGACAATCACTGTAATTGCATCATTACACAAACACAGTGACATAACTCTTCAATTTATAATAAACTTTTAAGTGCTAATGACTATGACAAGGTAAAATTGTCTGTCATGTATTACTCACACTGAATGTCAAGCATCACTGATGAATTTTGGCTGCCATGTTGGTTCTGAGCTGTACAGTGGTACCAGCCTCTGTGTGTCGGGTCGGTCCTATTAAAGGTAAGAGTGTCTCCAGTCTGCAGCTGTTTCAACTGTCCTTCACTCTCTCTGGACCAGGTGTAGTTCACTGCTGGATTTGCATCACTGCTGCAGATCAGACTCACAGAGCTCCCCTCCAACACCTCCTCCTGACCCTGCACCTCCTTCTGCTCCACATACAGCTGCACTCTGGGTTTGGGAGGAGACTCTGAAATAGAAAAAGTAAAATGATATGGCAACTTTTAAAACCCTCATTTAACAAATATTTTTTATAAATAAAAGGCTTAAATCACTCACTGATGACATTTATAGTGGAGAAGTTTTGTTTGTAGGTGTATTTCAGAACTCCACTCATAATCCTGAAGTAATATGTACCATTGTGCTTTGAGCTAACATTATAAAAGACAGTGGTGCAGTCTTTGTCTTGTAGTTTTCCAGTTATTTTCCCATTAAAGTGATTAGGTTTGGGATCTCTGGAGTTAAACACTTGATGTGTAACCTCATTAGTTCCATCTTTGAGCCACAGTCCTGTAGCATTACTCTCATTGAGGTATTGGTCAAATTCTTTATCAAAGTCAAAAGTGCACTTTATGATCACACAGGATCCACTGAGAGCTTCAATCTTCTCTGGCAGAGTGATGCTAAGATGTCTACAGAAAACACCTACAAGACACATAATACAAACATGTAAGAATTTGTAAATACCAAGAAAAAAGGTCTGTATTTTTTATTTATTAGTCTATAAATGTAAATATACTTTAAACCTTCCAACAGAAAACAGAGTAGAATTATTTTCTCTTCTCCCCAGATGTCCATCCTTTCATTCATTAAGGAACATCAACCTATAGGTGAAAAACACATAAGAAACTCATGGCTCATTTCTTTCTTCCATGATCAAGAGACTTTTCTTTAAGATTTCAAGAGCACTAGAAACATGAAAATCACCTTTGCTTTCAAGTATAAATGATGCAAGAGTTTTTGCACAAATCTATGACTTTGACAAATATGGAGCCTCAGGAAGGAGGAAATAACTTTTCGAACTATACATCAATAATAATGGTTTATTGAAAGCATTGCCTTACTTTTTGGTTTATTTTCCTCCCATAAATTAAAATATTTTCTGAAAATAATACTGTCCAAACATTACTTTTTTTCTCTGTAAATTCTTGTTTTAGACCCTTGAAACGTGGCCAGATACTTTAATATTTCGGTATACATTATTTATTATTTCAGTATATTAATTGAGATGTTTAACCACTTAAAGTATTCTCAAATATTCACAAAATATTCTATGCATGACATTTTTATTAGATGTTTCATGAAATTGTCCATATAATATATCCTTTAAAACAATAATGAGATATAGATATGACAGTATCTGTAAACATTGAATCTATTAAAAATAAAGGTGCTTCACAATGACAGAACCTTTTTTGTCTAAATGGCTCCATAAAGAACCTTTAACATCTGAAGTACCTTTCTGTTTCACAAAAGGTTATTTTTTGGGAAAGAAGTTTCTTCAGATTATAAAAAGGTAAGAAAGAGGTGGTTCTTTAAAGAATGGTTCTTTGTGGAATCAAAAATTGTTCTTCTGTGGCATCGCTGTGAAGAGCCTTTTAAGCACCTTTGTAATGGGTGTAATGGGAGTAAAATAGCAAAAAGATTATAAATATAAAGCCTATATTTGAGGGAATTTGTAAAAGAAAATTATTCTGACCTTCCTGAAATGTGGGAATCTCCTTTTTAGATCCCAAGTTTTCAGCTGTAAGATCTGCTGCTGATTAGAGACGGACTGAAGCTCTGCTGCAGAAAAAGAATCTGAAGTACAGTCTACTGACAGACATCAGATCTATAATAACTTCCCTTTTTCATCAGCTCACACCAGTTCCCTTTCGAGGGAACTTCGAACTGCGTCCTCTAGGGGTCGCTTTGGGGAACACCTCGTCATGACCCATGTCTGAAGCATACATTGAAAAAACACCAACTTGTTGGCTGGCGACAGTCTCCGACGTCACTACCGGCACGACTATAAATAAGCACCGGGAGAGCACGTCATTATCTTCTTCGTCTTCACTGACTGTTTTGTTTGAAGCGTGCATTTGAAAGAACCGGTAAGGGCAATCTTTCTCTGTTTATCATGGTGACAACTAGCAAGCGTTTAGACAATGAGTGCATCAGTGTCAGCGTTATTTGACACCTGATGACACACGCGATCTTTGCATCATTTGTGTGGGCGAAGAGAACGCACGCGATGTCTTTGAGGAGGCAATCTACGCGCATTGTGAGTGTTTCTTCAATGGAAAAAGCTCCGCTCTCGTTCGACGCTCTTCTGAAAGAAAAGGGGAAAAAAGCAGCCATCTGCTTCCCGCGGTTCAGGACCTGTCCGCGCTTAGGCATGGAAGAGAATGAGCTCGTGAGAATACAGGTGGATCTGTCTGAATGGTTTAAAGAGGGACTTTCCCTTTCGCGCTTGTAAAAAAAAAAAAAGGGCGGCGGACGAGAGAGAGAGCCTCGGGAGGATGATGTTATATCTTTAACACTTTCTGAAACTGAGGTTAGTGCTCTGCTGGGTTTTTACCCAGGAAAAGCAGGAGATATTTGAGGATGGTGAAGAAGCTAAGGCTGAGCCTTCTCAATTCTCCTGCCCTGCGTATGTAGAGCTGTTGGAGGTTATTGAGCGAAAATTACCTTTTGACCATAGCCCTCCAGCTCAGGTGAGCCTTTCATTTCTGCATGATCTCAATACGGAGATTAAAAAGAAATGAAAGATGCCATTTTCTTCTCGCATCCATCGCTTTTGGCATGAAAGTAATCTGCCGACATCGAGGTGATGCGCGAAAGCGGCTATGAGGGAATGCCCCCTGTAGAAAGAGCTAAAATTTGTATAAATAATTTATAAATAATTTTTATCTGTGGAAATTTTTTCTTTCTGCAGGGGAAACATCCTCTCTTAATCTCCCTCCTTGCCATCTAAGCCCCTTCAGAAAATCATCTCACTTAAATGGCAAGGCATACGCAGTAGCAGGTCAGGCTGTGGCTTTATTACACACAATGCTGGTGCTTCAAGCATATCAGACTGATCTGCTAAGAGACCTGGATAGAGGCAGGGGCCTTTTTCTGATCAGGCAGCTGAGCTGCGCCGCACCACGGATCTCTCTCCGTGCTACCAAGCAGGCCGCCTCCGCCATGGGCAGGACTATGGCAGCCATGGTGGCAGCAGAGAGACATCTGTGGATGAACCTGGCAGACATCAGGAGGAAAGAAAAGGCTTTCTTCTCGATGCTCAGGTTTTGCCTTCTGAACTTTTCAGTATTTCCGTTGAGACGGCGATTTGAGAAGTTCAGGGAGTCGAAGGCGCACTCTGCTGCTTTCAGATCCTTCATTCCACGAAGGTCCAGGTCTGAGCCCGAACAATATAGGGGTCCTAGCCTGTCTCAATCTGAGGATCAAAGACGGGCACAGAAGGCTAGTGTCGCAACTCGCGCTCCTCCCCCACCTGCGGGCAGGGGTTAGAGGAATCGTGGGTCACGAGGAGGTAGGCAGAACCTAAGGGGTGTGATCTAGATGAGGCAGCGTTCTCATCCGAATCAGAGTGATACCGAGGTATCTACTTGTTCCCTTTGGGGATTTTTAACCCTCTGGAGTCTAAGAGGTTATCAGGAGAAAATAGCCTCATAACGCGTATATGCGTTAATTGACTTCAGAGGGTTAAATACTGGTTTTATCCTCCCCTTCCTAATTCCCCTATAACCACCAGCTGTCCACCTGATCGAGGTTAGGTGGAAACCTCTCACATAACAGTCTCCTATGCTGGACCTATAATGGTTTTATGGTTCTGTGTTCATAGCAACCACCTGACTGATGGTCCAGACTAAAAGGAGGCGCCCCTTGAGCGGGGCTCCAGCGCAGGAGGGTGGGTGAGTAAATGTAACCCTCTCTGTATATACTTATGTTCATTAAATTGCTGGTGGTTACGTGGCTACTAATAAACTCTGTGAGTTTCCTTTGCAGTGCTCAGTTACAGTGTTTACTAAACACTCGCCAGCACCAGCCATCCGGCTTCATGTTCCGGTATTAGGCGGCTGAGATCACAGGTTTCTGAGGGAGCCTCCTTGATCATCAGGCCTGGCACAGCACTGCAGGGAATTTCATGGATGTCCGGCCAGGTCACCCTGAGGGCTCTCCTACATAGAGGGCTCTCTCACATAGAGCAGCTGTTACTACGAAGAGCCGTTGTTAACTGAGAAGATGCACAAATAAATGCTGAAAATGAACGTGGATTTGTGCATCTTCTCAGTTAACAATGGCTCTGTGTAGTAACAGCTGCTGTATGTGCAATCACGCACCTGAAGGAATTTACCGCTGATTAGAGAACCGGCTTTACTGACGAGATGCGCATAACGATCGGCCGATCGTGAACATAAACATGAGGGGCTATTTGGGTGATTCTGGTGGTAATTTAGCAGCGCTCCCCTTTCTCCAAAAAAGGGTCGCCTATGAGCACTCTACTCTGAGCTTGGAGTTCTCCTCTCATATGAGACTGAGTTCTCTTTTTTTTCCCCCAGAGCGCTCCATTATTGTTTCCATAGATCGAGTTGATGACTCTCAATCATACTGTTTTGAGATGCAACATTCCATCTATGAGCTGCTCTATCAGAGTGCCACGAGAGCCCCTCCTTAGAACAGTATTTGAAAATCCATGCTATGGTAAGTGTGCACGTGAAGTCTTTGCACACTTTCTGAAATCCACACTGTGGTAAGTTCGGAGTTCGGGGTTAGATTCCCCGGGAACACATGATAGGTAAAAATTGATAGCCTGAATGCACTGTAAGTCGCTTTGGATAAAAGCGTCTGCTAAATGCATACATTTTTACATTTTAATTTAATATACAGTCACATCACCAAAATGATACAAACATACACAACATATTTAAAATTGCTGGAATGATTTTAGGAAAACAAATATTCTTATAATCACAAGTCTGAATCTAATCATCTGAATTATAACTTTACAGAAGTAAAAACATTTAAATTGTATTGGATGATGATAATGATGGCTATGTGGAATAATTGATTACATATACTCAGTAAAAAATCAAAACCAGTTTCATGTCATGTTTTCTCAAGCAAAACAAAATACAAAATAAATGTTCTGGCTGCATTATTGCTTCATCTGTGAGACTGTGGCACATTAATTTGGGTACAATTATACAAATGAATGCTTCCCAAAGCAGTAGCTTTGTATGTTTCTTCCAAACATATTTTTTTGTGAAAATTTATATTTAAAAATTTGGTTAATTCTGTTCTCAAAAATTTAAACGCTCACACTATAATAATCTGATAACAGCGCCACCTTTTAGTCAAAGCAGTAATCAATTAAATCGCATCATTAGTGATTGTATCTCTGATTTTTCATCCATTTCAACTTTAATACTAAAAGCCTTTTCAAACACTTGTAGCTGTAGTTGATCTGATGCTTCCACACATTCTGACATCATTGTTCCTTTGTGCTTGAATCCTTAATCCTTAATCACATTAAGCTACTCTAAAAAAAGAATGAAACCAATACATTTTGACAAATTAAAATTACAATTGACTGATTTTATTAACACAATGAAAAATCATTGCAAAATCAAACTCATGTAAACTGTGACATCAATATCACTCAATATCTTCTTCAGTATTAAAAATAAATGTGGCAACACTATCAGCTTCCTGATCAACATTCACGCATTAAGAAAAGCTTTTCAGATCCACTCTTTTAATACAACCCCTAAAGGAGAGGTTCAGGAATATGATGAGCTGATAGCAATTCCAACAAATGATCTTGCAGAGTGTTCTGAACAGTGGAAGAGATGCTGAGAGAACTGTGTGAGGTCCCAAGGTGCCTCCTTTGAAGGGGACTGAGGCATAATTGTCCTTCGTACAATGTTTCTTAAGTTTAGAATTCTTCCAATGTTTCTATTTTTCATATTACAATGATGGATACTTTCTGGATACTTTCCATATACTGTATATATACATTTTTAACAGTAGAAAACAAAAGAGAAAATAATTGTGTATTTGTTGTTTATTGTGTGTCACCTCTCTTAATGTTAAAATTCTCGTATTCAGAGACTGGAGCAGAGAGCTGAAGAGAAGCATATGTTTCTACTGCCTCATTCTAAGCCTGAAAACAAAAACACTCATCAACACCATCATTAACATCAACATGCTGACTTAATCTTATTAATTTAATTTAATTTTAAATTTAATTTAATATATAATATAATAGATTTACCTTCAGCTTTGCAGACAATCTAGAATAAAGGATATTAGGTTACTAATGTGTATTCCTTTATAATATCTGTCAATAGAAATGGACCATTACCTGTAAATGACTTACTGTCTCATTTTGTAGAGTCCAAGTCCAACAGTCAGAGCATACAGAACCAGAATGATCAGCAGGGGAATTGTAACTTGATGACATCCTGAAAAGACAATATGCACACAGAAAGAAAATAAACATAACTCACTGTAGAAGGAGAGAAAAGAGAAAGTCAAAATAGCAGTATATGCTTCCAAAGTAGTTAAAGAATTAGTTCACCCCAAAACAAAAATTATGCAAATCCATAAAGTTACTGAACATTTTGAGGAAGCTAATAATAATGCATCTGAATTGTACTTAAACAATTACCACAGTAACAATTACCTAAAATACTTGTTTTACCTGTTAACTGCAGAGGAGTGAGAACCAGATCAAACAGTTTTTCATCAGTTCCTCTAGTGTTTCTGCTGACACACTGCAGAGTGGATGTGTGTGTGAGAGACTGATGAAGAGTGATGAAGCTCCTCAAGCCTGTGCTGCTCAATCGCTCTTCACTGATGAACGTGTTTGAAGAAGTAGTGACATGACGTCCAGACAGATGCCACTCCAGTTCAGGAGAGGGATTCCCATCAGCCTCACAGAAACACACAGTTACATCAGTTCTGCTACAGCTGGAAGAAGTGGAGATCTGAGGAACATCTAATAGAGAGAAAGATCGAGAATGGTCTGTGCAGCACAACTGGAAATGCTGAAAATTGTCTTTATTCCTTTATTACCCACACTGAAAAATGTATTTTTTTTAGGGCATTTGAGAAGAAAAGATAAAAGATAGAGGAAGGAATGACTGTATGAGAGATAGCTAAAATTTCAGGCAGTTACAGTGTCATCAAAAAGTATTTAGAATTTTGGATTACTGTAAGCATTTAATGAATTTGAATTAGGTTACAAAATCAAACTGAAATGAAAGTAGATGCCATTTTGCTTTGTATTTTTTTAATGTGATAATATTCATGTAAGCGCACGCTGCCGGTGCCTCGGGGGAATTGTGAGCGGATGCAGCCGCTGCCTTGGGGGAACTGTGAGCGGACTCAGCAGCCACCTTGGAGGAACTGTGAGCGGACGCCACCGCCGCCTCGGGGCGAATTGGGTGAATTATGCCTTTTCTTTACACGTATGATCTCTGTTTTACTACTGGCTCTGTCCTCTTTACACTTGCTAGAAAAGTGTGACAGTAACTGGGACAAAAAGACATTTTGTCACAAACAAATGTGTGAATAACGGTTGTGTTAATGCATCAGCAGCCATTTCAGTGTGCATTTGCAAAACACATTATTGTCCAGATATACTGGTCTGAAGTCTGAAGCTACAATGTCTGAAATTCAACAACAAATGTTTCAAGCACTAATGAGAATGAATTATGAGTTTGTGAACTTCACGCTCTAAATGTGTCTCAACATTTAACCCCCCCATGTACTATTACATTTCTGGGTACTTCCTGTATATTCCAGGTCAAATTGACCCTTGTAAAAAAGAAGTGCACTTAAGTATAATTTTATAAAGTGTACTTTGTAATGAATTAAACCTTCATATTCATCCGGAAGAAGGAGGCGGGAACCGGCGGACAATCAAACAACATTTTAATAATACAAAATAAACATCAAACAGCGCACCAGCCCCTCACGGACAACTGGTGCGCTCAAATAAAAACCAAAATACAACTGAAAGCCCAGGCCTGGTCCTCTCTCGTCCTTCACTGTCGTCGCTCCAGTTTTATATCCTTCCATCTCCTCTGTGGGACTCAAGACCGGTGGTGGGTCGCAGGTGTCGCGGATTTCCCAATCACTCCACCGGCCTCACTCGTGTTCCCACATCCCTCGGCCCCGCCCCACTCGTCACATACCCCCATTGCCCCTCGCAGGCCGGGGGGTACCCTCGAGACTGCGCTCTACCCCCCCCCCTCCCTCCGGGGGGAACCGCTCACGGGGACCTGCGGGAACCTGGGGGTAGGACAGACGAGGCGAGAGAAAAGGAGATGGAAGGAGGAACGACAGAGGGGAGAGAGGGGAGAGAGAAAAAAAATAAAAAAAATCCGGTTCCCAGACGCACTGCTGCTCGGCCCTCCACCAGCTGGGTGATCTCCTCCACGGTGCCTGGCGGTGGCACTGGACGGCCCTCGGCGGACGGCACGACACTCCTCCGCCGCCCGGTGGACGGCGACGGCCCCTCCGGTTTTGGGCAGCCGGCAGGAGTCCCCCGTTCCCTGCTCCTCCGGATTCCTTCACGGAGGCAGCAGGCTCCAGCCCCCTGGCGAACGGCGCCGACTCCTCCGCTCCCTCACGGACGGCAGCCGTCCCTCCACATCGCGGGCGGCCGGCAGCGAGCTCGCCCGTCCCTGGCAACTCGCTCCAGTCCACCGCCTCGACCGTCCATGGCGGCATCCTCCTCGCCTACTCCATGGCACCGCGGATTCACCACAGCGGCGAGGGATCTTCAGCAGCGCGTCCCTCATTCTCCCGGGTTTCGGCAACTGTAATGAATTAAACCTTCATATTCATCCGGAAGAAGGAGGCGGGAACCGGCGGACAATCAAACAACATTTTAATAATACAAAATAAACACCAAACAGCGCACCAGCCCCTCACGGACGACTGGTGCGCTCAAATAAAAACCAAAACACAGCTAAAAGCCCAGGCCTGGTCCTCTCTCGTCCTTCACTGTCGTCGCTCCAGTTTTATATCCTTCCATCTCCTCTGTGGGACTCAAGACCGGTGGTGGGTCGCAGGTGTCGCGGATTTCCCAATCACTCCACCGGCCTCACTCGTGTTCCCACATCCCTCGGCCCCGCCCCACTCGTCACATACTTATTGTGGAAATAATATACTTCTAAAGAACACACATAAATGCAAATTAAATATGTTATTTTCGTCGCTTAAGTACTATTTATTTGTAATTCATTTCAAATGTTTTACATTTTAAAGTTATATTAAATGCAATAAAAACTTTTGAGTGATTTTTTGGACAACTTAAGTGGGACTTTTTAGTAAATTCTTATAAGTACAATTATATGTTCATAATTGCTTCTGGTGTATTTATAATATACTTAAAGTGTACTACTAATGTACTGACAAGCAATTAATGTGAACTAAAATACAATTTAATGTCAGTTAACAATACACTTAAAGTGTGAATTAAATGTAATGTTTTTGACCACATAAACGCATATTATTTCTAATTAATTTAAAATATACAATTAGTTAAATTTTTGAGTGATATTTTTTAACCACTTAAGTGGGACTTTAGTATATTTTATATGTGATTTGAAAATGGTAAATATGTACTTCTGAATAAGCAATTAATGTGAACTAAAATATACTTCAATGTCATATATCTCTGGCAATGAAGTTGAAATATATATTAAGAAAATAATAATAATAACCTCTTAATAAACTAGTTATAATCAACGTAAAAAAACACAAAATGGAAAACCCTCTACATTTATTGACAAATCAATCTTTAAAACAAATACACAAAAAGGCTTTTTGCTGATGCACAAGAAAACCCCAACACTATACAGTTACAACACTTCACCTCACTTATTAGAAAGAGTCTGGAGAACAATGCTAATTTCACCATCACAGAAAACATAATTCTGTATAAGTATAAGCCTGTTTCCTCATTGGGGACCTAAAAATGTCCACAAGGTCAAAATTGACTGGTATTACTATACTTGTGGAGTCATTTGGTCGCCATAACATATAGGATTACTAATACACAAACAGACGCACATTTAATACAAAAATTAAGAGAAATTAAGAAAATTATCATTCCATATACAACAAATGAGACCTTCTTGTAAAACATTACCAAAATGGGTTACTTGTACCCCTGGTTTCACAGACAATGCTTAAGACCAGCCCCAGACTAAAATGTAATTCTGAGCTGTTTCAACTAATAGAAAATTGCACTGACTGATCTTAAAAAATACCAGTGCCTTTGTTTTGTCTCAAGATGCAAGCCAGTTTAAGGCATGTCAAGGAAAATGACTTAAATGTCCTTATTGAACTATGATCCTGGCTTAGTCTAAGCCCCGTCTGTGAAACCAGGCTGTGGCAGGGGGGGCGTGGTTTAGCGAATTCTGCAGCGGGAGAAAGAATCAGGAGACGAGCGGTGAGTGAGTGGATTGGACGGAAACGATCAACACATGTTTCTTGTTGCAGTAATTGGCGTGGAGAGAGTATAAAAAGCCAGGAGAAATGGGAGCAGTTGAGAGAGAGGCGGACTGCTGACCTGACCTGAGAACCGGAAGGTGTAACCCGGAAGTGCTATGCGTTAGAGTATATTGTTGTCAAAGTTAAAGTCACCATTGATGTTTACGAAGAATATTTATTTTTAAGTCATAAAAAAAAGTCCAGCCGACCCTTGTCCTCTTCCTTTTATCACACGAACTCACTACACAGGCCCTTAGTTCTCAAACCTTTAATAGCACCAACATTAAACAGGACCGAAAGATTTCTTCTAAAATCTTACTCCAGAATTATTGAATGCAAGTTTGACTAATTAATTAATTAATTAATTAATTAATAAAAAAAATAACTCCAAATGAACTTGCTGGGACGTGCTGTCTGTCAATGTCCAAGAGGCTCTCCATCGCACAAAAACTTTACATGTCAGGAAGCTGCACAGCATCTCTTCACAGTCTCTGTGAAAATGTTCCAAAGTGGCAGGAAAGTCTGAAAAAAATCCCCTTAGGAAAGAAAGAAGAACAATTGTTATAAAACATATCCAGTCATATCCAGTCATTATACAAATGATTCCAAAAAAGTTGGGAAACTGTACAAATTGTGAGTAAAAGGAATTAATTAATTTACAAGTCTCATAAACTTATAACAAGCAAACCACGCAGAACGGGTGAAGGTCCTTAGCAGCGATGAGCGCTCCACACGTGGCCAGGCAGGCCCGTGATAGGCTATTCCCCAGAGAAGCGGTAGGTTTAGAAAGCGACATACCGGAGAAGAAATCGGAAAAATACGTGGCAGCCGTGGGAGCAGGTGAAAACAACGAGAGCGCGGGCGGCTCTGAATGCAGAACACAGCAGATGGCTGAGAAGACAACAGTCACGTCTGGCGGAGGCTGATCAATCGATATGTCCTCCTGAAGACACGAAGGTGAGCAGCGTAATCCAACCGAACTGTGTCAATGCAGAGATCGCGAGAAGCGAATGTCAACTGGAGAATAGCAGCGCTGCAGCCATTATTATACCCCTAGGTAAGGGGGCGGGGCCTTACCTGGCATTGGCTGCACGCTTCTGTCTGTCTAGCCAGACTTGGTGCAAATGGATGCTTAAGCAGAGGTCAGGTACAGATGCCCTTCCCATAGGTGGATCTCGAACACGAGATAATGAAAGAGAACCTACAGTGTCTGAAAAATGAGTTTAATTTGTATCTCTATTGTATTTGTCTTATTGTGCTCCTTTAAATATATATACAGTACAGACCAAAAGTTTGGAAACATTACTATTTTTAATGTTTTTGAAAGAAGTTTCTTCTGCTCATCAAGCCTGCATTTATTTGATCAAAAAAACAGAAAAAACAGTAATATTGTGAAATCTTATTACAACTTAAAATAATAATTTTCTATTTTAATATACTTTAAAAAAATTATTTATTCCTGTGATGCAAAGCTGAATTTTCAGCATCATTACTCCAGCCTTCAGTGTCACATGTAACATCCAGTCTATCACATGATCATTTAGAAATCATTCTAATATTCTGATTTATTATAAGTGTTGGAAACAGTTCTGCTGTCTAATATATTTGATGAATAAAAGGTAAAAAAAGAACTGCATTTATTAAAAAAAAAATTCTAATAATATATATTCTAATAATATATTTTCTTCACTATCACTTTTTATCAATTTAACACATCCTTGCTGAATAAAAGTATTGATTTTATTTAAAAAGAACAAAAAAAAAATACTGACCCCAAATTACTGACCAGTAGTGTATATTGTTATTACAAAATATTTATATTTTAAAAACATAGCTTCTTTTTTTTCTTTTTTTTTTTTACTTTTTATTCATCAAAGTATTCTAAACAAGTATCACATGTTCTGAAAAAATATTAAGCAGCAGAACTGTTTCCAACTTTGATAATGAATCATCATATTAGAATGATTTCTAAAGGATAATGTGATAATGATCCTAAAAATTCAGCTTTGCATCACAGAAATAAATGATAATTTAAAGTATAATACATTTAAAAACAATTATTTTAAATTGTAATATATCACAATATTAAATTTTTTTCTGTATTTTTGATCAAATATATGCAGGCTTGATGAGAAGAAGAAACTTCTTTCAAAAACATTAAAAATAGTATTGTTTCCAAACTTTTGGTCTGTACTGTATATATATATATATATATATATATATGTATATGTATATTAGTGGTGGGCATAGATTAGTTTTTTTAATCTAGATAAATCTCACTGTGATTTTGAAATTAATCTAGATTAATCTAGATTAAAATGGCTCATTCGAATTCTGCTGAAGGCACTCAGAATATGTGTGTTACCCAAATAAAATTGACACACAGTAAGTCTTTGAAAAGGGGTTTATCAAGCTAGGTGGTGCATTAGAAAAGGGGCTCATCTCCTGTTTCAAAAATGCATCACAAAGTGCTTGAAAAAGTGGGCCCTGTTTGAAATTGTTTAATTTGTATGTTCGTTTATTTTTATTTATTTGTGCTATTTACACAATGTTTAAGTTTTTTTCAAGTTTGTAGGTGTCAAGGTACAGAAACCAAATAATTAAATGTAAAATAGCACTGGATAGTCTTAAATGTAAAAATGAAATATACAATCAAACCTACATTTATTCAGACACCTTCAACATTTCTCACATTATTACAGTTTTGCTTTATATATAAAAAATTATAACTGGTGTCTGAATAATTTTTGGTTTGACTGTTAAAACTACAAAGTAATTCAGTCAAGAGCAGTGAGTGATTTTCATTTTCATTTTCTTGGATTAACATTACAGCAGCCAGTAGCCAAATTAGGCGCGGTCACTTTAAGAGACAATGAAGGCATCCCATTTTTTTCCTCAACTGTTTACTTTTACTTAAGAAATAACTGACAGTTTTTTTCGAGCATAATTTCCAAGGTGGATATTTTGACATATTTTGTATCTATTTGTCGGCACAAGAGCAAAAATAAGCAAATTCGATGTTCAAGTGTTTTGTGACGCCTTTCTCTGCGTGAGTCCTGAACACCAGAACACCGCGAGTACTGAATTGGGCTCTTTCACATCTTTTTGTTTGTTCAAACTGCGATTTGTATTTGTTCGTTCAGGTGCAGGAGGGACTTCGAGGAGAACTTCGCAGAAGAGAGCTCGGTTCAGTGTCGCTGTCCGTGATACGCAGCTCTCGATCTCTCTCTCTTGTGTGCACCGAACACAGCGCGCGAGTAACCAGCTACACTGTTCAGCTTTTCCGCGTCTTGTGTTTGGATGCTTTAATGTTTAAATCGACAAGCGGTAAGGCTTAAAAACACGTGAAAAAGATAAGCTTTCGTGGCGATGCGCAGCAGTGGCCCGTCAACTGTCCTGAGCATCTTTTTAGGCTGGCCTCAGCCAATCGGTTATATAAAATATCAAGGTGAAAGTCATCATAGCTTGCTTAGTATAGACCCAGCTCCCAACCCAACTTTGAGAATAGATTAACGGCGATATTTTTTTTTATCGCCCGATAAGAGTCACACGTTAACGCAGCACGTTATATATAAGTTGCTCATTTTTCACTTCTGTTAAATGGATAGTTCACCCAAAAATGAAAATTGTCATAATTTATTCAGATTTTCCAAATCTTCCCCTTGGAATTATAAGGTTCTACCTGCATTTCGAGTAGTTTTGAGATAGCTTCAAAGTTTTTGTGTTCCATTCGACTGTGTAGAAAGAACCTTATTGTTTTTTAAATAAAAAGTCCCATTATGTACATAACATTAAAAAATCTATCACATAAAGTAAATACGTTTACACAGAATAAGAATATGTGAATAACTCTATTTTGACAAATCAGTCAAAATAGAATATTTCAATCAGGACCACTTCCGTCAAGTATATTTATGACAATTATAATTGCATACAGTTAGTGTTGGCGGTATGGTTATGTTCTGGGCAATGCTCCACACGCCTGTCCATGCAGCCATGCTTGGATAGAGTGGGGAGAGCAGCAAGACAAACCCCCCTGGGGTACAGAAAAGAACCATTATAAGCATACATAATTACAATTCACAATTACATGAGTTGTAAACAAAAATGTGATAGAGACTGCTTCCAATGAAGAGACCGTAAAAGAAAGAACAAAGTTAGATTGGATTACAGGTTCATTGGTGGAGTTGGGGTTGGAGGAGGGAGTTAATTGCAAGCAGCGATGCGATGGAAGAGACGCTGAAGAATTGGAATTTAAATATACCACAGGTGATAGGTGTCTGGAGGAGCTGGACGATCTGGGTCTTCCTGATGGAATTGGGTAAGTAGAGTAGGGTCCAGGATGTCATTGCGGTTCACCCAGCATCGTTCCTCAGGGTTGTAGTCTTCCCAGTCTACTAGGTATTCCAGCTGTGGACCCCGTCGTCTGGAGTCGAGGATGGCCCGTACCTGGTAGATGTATTGGGTCTCGTCGATGACAGGAGGAGGAGGTACCACATCATCACCAGACTCTGTGGAGGAAGGAGACAAAGGGTCAGTGTGAGGTTTCAGTAACGAGACATGGAATGAAGGTAAGATACGGTAGTAAGCAGGGAGGTTGAGTCTGTAGGTTATTTCGTTCAGCTGCCTCTCGATGGTAAATGGACCAATATACCGGGGACTCAGCTTACGGCAAGGCAGCCGGAGACGGATGTCCTGAGTGGATAGCCAAACCTTCTGGCCAGGTTGGTATTGCGGAGTGGGACCTCTTCGGGCATCGGCTTGTTCCTTGTGTCTCCGGACTGCCTGTTGGAGATGCACGTGAGCCGAGTCCCAGACCCTCTCGCTTTGCTGGAACCAGTGGTTGACAGCTGGAACCTCGGAGGGCTCACCTGACCAGGGGAAGAGAGGTGGCTGATAGCCCAGGACACATTGAAACGGGGTGAGCCCAGTGGTGGTTTGACAGAGTGAATTTTGTGCGTATTCAGCCCAGGGTAGGTATTGGCTCCAGCTGTCCTGGTTCTGGTGGCAATACAGTCTCAGGAATCTCCCGATTTTCTGGATCTTACGCAGTCTGTCCATTGGTTTGAGGATGGTATCCGAAGGAGAGACTGATGGACACCCCTAGGAGACGGAAGAAGGCGTTCCAGACGCGTGAGATGAATTGGGGACCTCTATCCAAGACAATGTCCTCTGGGAGTCCGAAGTGGCAGAAAACTTGATGGAAGAGTGCTTCTGCCGTCTGTAGAGCAGTAGGTAGACCCTTGAGGGGAATGAGTTTGCAAGATTTAGAGAATCGATCAACCACGACCAGGACGCTGGTGTAACCTTGGGATGGAGGAAGATCGGTCATAAAGTCTACTCCAATGTGCGTCCAGGGTCGCTCGGGGATGGGCAGAGGCACGAGTTTCCCTTATGGTAGCTTCCTAGGGGTGTCAGCAACGGCGCAGACTGAGCACCCTTGCACATATCGAGAGACGTCCCGAGCCATGGAGGGCCACCAGTAGCATTGTTTCAGGAGCGAGAGGGTCCTTCTCCTCGCTGGGTGTCCAGAGCCCGGGGATGTATGAGTTAAGTCCAAGAGGGGCTGGCATTGGGTTGGGGGAACGTAGAGACGCCCCTCTGGACCTCCCGGCGGAGCTGGGTTTTGTAGATTCTCATTAGTAATCTGTTGGTTGATGGTCCACTGAATCGGGTTAACAAGCACGGCTGGAGGGAGCATGGGTTCAGGAACGGATGGTTCAGGATCGGCTTGGTAAAGGCGAGAAAGGGCATCCGCTCTACCGTTCTTGTCACCTGATCTATAGGTGACCTGGAAATTAAATCGGGTGAAGAAGAGAGCCCATTGGGCCTGGCGATGATTCAAGCATTTGGCTTCTCTGAGATACTCAAGATTGCGATGATCTGTAATGACTTGGAAAGGTTGCTTGGCTCCCTCCAGCCAGTGTCTCCATTCCTCGAGAGCTGATTTTATGGCTAGGAGCTCCCAGTTTCCCACGTCATAATTCTGCTCCGCCGGGGATAACTTTTTTGAATAGAAGGCACATGGATGGAGCCGTGGGGGGTCACCCTGCCGCTGAGAGAGGACCGCTCCGATTCCGGTTGCTGAGGCGTCAACCTCCACTATGAAGGGTAGATCTGGGTAGGGTAGATCGATAGGAAGGCCTGTTGCAGTAGGGAGAAGGTTTCTCGGGCAGGTGTTGTCCATGAGAGTGACTTGGGCCGGTTCTTTAGCATAGAAGTGAGAGGAGCACTAAGCATACTGTACTGGTTAATGAAGCGTCGGTAAAAATTGGCAAATCCCAAGAAGCGTTGAAGTTCTTTCACGGTGTTGGGTACTGGCCACTGCTGGATGGTTTCCACCTTCCTCTGGTCCATCTTGATACCATGTTGGTTGATGATGTAGCCTAAGAATTGCACAGTGGAGGCATGGAACTCACACTTCTATAATATTAGAAACAGTTGATGTTCTCGTAGTTTTTGAAGGATTTGGATTACATGCTTCTCATGTTCTTTCATGTTAGTGGAGTATATCAGGATATCGTCTATATAGATGATGACAAAGAGATTCAAGTACTCATGGAAGATCTCATTCATATAGTTCTGGAAGACGGATGGAGAGTTGGACAGGCCATAACCCGGTATTCGAAGTGTCCTAACGGGGTCATGAAGGCAGTCTTCCATTCATCGCCTCTTCTAATGCGGATGCGATTGTAGGCGCTTCGGAGATCGAGCTTAGAGAAGATACGGGCACCTCGTAGCTGTTCCAGAGCTGCTGGGACCAGAGGAAGGGGATAACTGAATTTCACTGTTTGGGAGTTCAGGTGACGGTAGTCTATGCACGGCCTCAAGCCTCCATCCTTTTTGGCCACGAAGAAGAAACTCTAGCAACTAGCAACAGGAGGTCGATGGCACAGTCTCATGGCCGATGAGGTGGTAAACGTGTAGCCAACCGCTTGCTGAATACATCCTGGAACGCCCAGTATGCTGGTGGGATTTCCACTATCACATTAGTCGCCGAGCTCTCCACAGAGGTGGACAGGACAGGAAGATCATCAGGAGTTGCGGGAGATTTCGGTTGGGGCTTTCTTGGGCGATTAATACACTTCTCAAAACATTCAGTGAGTATTCTCAGGTCAACTGGGCATTTCTTCTGATGAACATTTAATTCTTGGAGGATTTGGGTGCTAATGAAGTTCCCAGCCGACCCAGAGTCGATGAGGGCTTGCGCTGAAACACAGAAATGAGAATTACCGACATGGACCAGAGTCTTAATGAGTTGAGAGGTTTGAGGTAGAAATTGGAGTGTACTCACCGCCGGGTGTGGAGGTCGGACCGGGCAGTTGGAAATCACATGTCCGTCTCCCCCACAAACAAAGGCACAGGCGATTATTCATCCGTCGAAGACGCTCCGCGTTGGTCAGATGGTTTGAATCAACCTGCATTGGTTCAGGTGCTGGGGCAGCGACAGATGTTGAAGCAGGCAGAGGATTGACAGCGGAAGTATTCATGTGGGAGGCGTATAAACGTTGTGAAACTCTGATAGTCTTCTGAATAAGATTCTCAAGTCCCATGGTATCATCGTAGATGACTATTAGCTGCTGAACCTCCCTTCGCAGACCATGACGAAAAGCAGTTATCAAAGCAGTTTCGTTCCAACCACTCGTTGAGGCCAGAGTGCGAAATCGGAGACATGCATACATCAGCATACATGCTGACAGACTCCTCTCCTTGATGAATATGATATAACTGATCATGGATGGACAGTTCAGCGGTATGATGACCAAAAATATCTTTCATGTGAGCAAAGAAGGTGGAGAGTGAAGTCGTTACCGGAGCATTTGTTTCCCAGAGGGGTTGAGCCCATTGTAGTGCTCGTCCAGAGAGAAGCAAGATGACGAATGCAACGCGACCACGTTCATTCTGGAACAGGTGAGTGTTGGCCCCAATATAGAGCGAGCACTGAAGCAAAAACCCGCTGCAATCCTGCGCCGCACCACTGTATGTCGCTGGTCGGGCCATGGGACTGGCAGAGGCAGCTGATGAAGTAGTCGTTGTTGCAGGTGGCAGTTGGAGTGCTTGCTGTACGGCCGTGATGATCTCGGGAGAAACATGGGTTAGGTTCGTCGTGGGTTGTGGTATTGAGGACCGTACAGCATGAACCAGTGCAGAAAATGGATCCGCGGTGCGGTCCCCGTCTGTGTCTGAAAGCTCTGCATATGGTCTGATCTTCTGTCAGACACAAGACGGGAACACAGAGGTAGGTGATCGGGTAGCAGTATTTATTGTGACAGAGGTTTCAGACACAGGTGAAGTAACAGGAGTAGTCTTGACACGAAGAAGGTTGGAACTTAGCTCTGGTTGTGATGGAAGTAGATGACAGAATCAGAAGGCGGCACAGAAGAACTGACGGTGAAGGAACAATGGGTATCAAGGGGAGCAACAATGATAGCGAGGGTTCAGGTAAGTACATGTGGGTCAATGCTAGATCAGACGAGGAGTGAGGGGAAGTGATGGTCCTTATATGAGAGCCTGGTGATGATGGACAGGTGTTCAGAATTCTGGGGATTGTAAATGAGTAGGCGTGGCATATGGAGAGGATGTAGGCTGTGACTCCGTGACACATAAATACCAAGAAAAAAGGTCTGTAATTTTTTTAATAATCTATAAATCAAAATATACTTTAACCTTTCAAAAGAAAAAGTAGAAATATTTTCTCTGCTCTCCAGATGTCCATCCTTTCATTCATTGAGGAACATCAACCTATTGGTGAAAAACAAATAAATAAAGAAAGAAAAATTACCACTGGGTAAACTGAGCCAACCCCCCACCCTTCACATCACATGTTTGCACAAATTATTTTGTCATATATTTAAAAATGACTAATTTCTCACCTCCCGTGATTAAGAGATTTTTCTTTGTGATTGTTAGAGCACTAGCAACAAGAAACACACCTTTGCTTTCAAGGAAAAAGATGCACATTTTTTGACAAAGTTGGTATCTCAGGAAGGAGGAAGTAACAATCCATCCTTTACATCAATATTAATGGTTGATTTAAATAATTTCCTTACTTTTTCACCCATGAATTAAAATACTTCCTGAAAATATTTTTTTCTTCTGTGAATTCTTATTTTAGACCCATGAAACTTTAATATTGCAGTATTACATATATAGTACAATATTTATCATATTAATTTTAACCAATAAAAGATCAAAATATTCTATGCATGACATTTTTATTAGTTGTTTGCCGAAATAGTTCATATAATATGTCCTTTATAACAAAAATTAAAACATGAATATGACAGTATCTGTTCATACTGTCTCAGATTCAAGGACTTAATCGGGGTGACTACAGATATGAACAAGTTAGATTTAAGACTTTTAAAGACATTTTTAATACCATCTTTATGAAATTTAGGATGAAACCTCTGATGGATATCACATTATTTTACATACGTATAATGTAATATTTTATTTGTTAAATATAATTTATATACTGCTGTCAAACATGCTTTTTATTATTACAATATACAGCAAACTTCTCATCAGCAGACAATATCTAATACAAAATATCCCCACAAAAGCACTGCATGACCAAGGGTGCGTCCACTGATCTATATATGACATACCGGTATATATTTATACATATATTCTCTATCTTAGTTCAGTGGGTGCGTCTCAATCAGCTCCCGAGCTCGTGAATCAGTAGATTGTGTACATGAATTCAGTCACTGGTAAGTTCCCTGACTCATTACAGGTTTTATGTACAGGTTTAATGTCAACGAACAACATAGTAGAACATCATCACTTGAATTAATAAACAACAGACAGGACCATTCTAATTAATTTTTTTTTTATTTATCTTTAAACGCATCGTTTTGTTACGAGTTCTTACAACATTTCAAACAAATATTAATTATAAATGTTAATTAAAAATACAAAAAATGGGTTTGCCTTTTCAAATCAAGTTGACTCGTGTGGTTTATGCATGCAGTCTATGGGATTATGTTTCATGCTTCAGAAATATGATGTTATTTCCGGTAAGGAAGCATAGTGAGTGGCAATGCTATAGACATATAAAAACTGGTCCCCTCGGTTTAACAAATCATTCCCACTGATTAATAAAACGTACTCATGAATTTCCAATCCATGCGCTCAAATTTTGTAAACTATACCTTTTTTTTTTTGCATCCATACCCACAAATTCATAAGCTGTGCACATGCTTTTGCAGTCCGTTCCCTCAGATTTGTAAACAGTACTCACAGATTCATGCAGCAAGCTCATATGTAGCCTGCATGTTAACATACTGTTTTATTGAATATTATTTTATTGAAGACAGCAAAGTGTCTTAAGTGATTCTCTATCAATTGTAGTACGAGGCATTTTTCAGTAAATTTGCATTAACCCATTTTAAACTAACTAGAAGGCTGGTCAGCTGGTCAACTTTAGCAGTAACTACAGGGGGGAAATCCAAGGAAATCTGTTCAATGAATTTAAACGGTCACTGGGTCCGTCAGACTAGAGAATGTTTTGCTGAAATGGGACCGAAAATATTTAAGACCCATCGAACCTGACTTTAAGACATTTACCCCCGGTTTCACAGACAAGGCTTAAGCCTAGTCCTAGACTAAAATGTAAATCTGAGCTGTTTTATCAAAAAGAAACTTGCACCGACTGATCTTAAAACATGTCAGTGCCTTTATTTTGTCTTAAGATGCACACCAGTAATACTTTTTTCGAAGGAATGTTTATAAAAATTACTTAAATGTCCTAATTGAACTATGGCCTAATCCTGGTTTAGGCTAAGCCCCGTCTATGAAACCGGGCCGTAAAGTTTTTTTAAGGCCTTTTATTAAGAAAAGGTTAAACTGTGACCACAGCTTTTGAAAGAAGTCAGTCTCCATCATCTTCAGTATTAAAAATAAATGTGACAGCTCCATCAGCTTCCTGCTCAGCATTCACAGATCCACTCTATTAATAAAGACTTCTTTTTTTCATGACTAAAAGCATCTGACTTTTTTTTTTTTGTGCACAAAATGAATTGACATAAGAACGATTTTATCATTCACAGCACTCAAAATTCATGCATTACTAAGTAATTGAAAAGAACATAACACTGAATAGGTTCCCGTACAGTTCAACCAAATCCTTATTAACAACTACACCTTACTGATATCATCAGCTCATTAAAAGAGAACTACATGAACTCAACTGAGTGTCTCATATAATAGAGATGTCCAAAATGTGCAGTGCTGGTGGTCCCCGGAGGTAAGACCAAAACCAACTTATGTCCAGTATGTAATTTGGGATGCGGCTTTTGTTTGTCTTTGTTCTCTTTGCCAACATATTGTGAGACACAATTGCCCTGCTCTCTCCAGAGTTCACATTTGAAGGGAGTGAGTAGCTCATACAGTGTTCACTTTCGACTGGAATTCAAATTCGGTCTCCACTTGTTGACATTCAATTATGTAACACTTTCCAGTGTGCAGTCAATCAATCACACAGGATGGTTGCACATTTAAAGTGAATTTATTCTGTACCACAGAAATCAGATGTTTTAATTGCAGCGCAAACCACCACACACTGTAACTCACGAGGATATCCCGCCTTCAAACTCACGCGAGACTCACGCGAGAGCACAGTGGCACACATTGCTTTTTCACATGCAAATATCCTTATTTCAGCGTGAAATAATTATAACAATATCTCTGTTCTAGTCTCTTTAAACAATATGTGTTATCGTGAACATTTAAACACACATTCAAACTCAAATAAATGCGGAGATTGCTTTATTCTTCTGTTGATTATGCGGATCAGCGTCAGGTCATGTCCACAGGGATTTCTTCTTTCAAACACAAACCACTAAAATATGCAATACTTTTGATTTTCGAAGAGCTGGTTTTGTTCTGACTGTTATGTAAGATTAATGTTTCTGACTGTCAAACAAGACTCACAGAGATTTCTGATAAAGCATGTTTTATTAACTTTATTTGATAACATAATTTATAACTAACTGTACAATTAAACGTAATATAATTATGGTAGGTTTGCATTAAATAAAAGATCGCTGTTTGCATTCATGTGTGTTTTTATCTATGTTTATTTGTTTTGTGAAAGATCTGCAGCATAAATCATTATCTGTTGTTATTCTTTTGCATTAATTATCAGATAAAACAGATATTAAAATTAGTCATGTATTTTTTACTGTGTAAAATAATAAAATATGTTGTGAAAATAACGATGAAACAGACTGATGTATGTGTACAATTGAGAAATGGATACTTCTGAAGATAAATCGCAGCCCACGTCTCACGAGGTAAATATTTAATATATTAAAAAATAATAATGCAAACATTTTCGAGAAATAAGTAATTTGTACATTTACATATTTGGTAAGATAAAAATACATTATATAGCTGTGTATACACACATGAGTTCAACTTTCATTTTCGTGAACAGTAGGGAACATTAGTGTATTTAATTCATTCACCAGACCCAAACATACACAAGTTTCAAATCCACTGGCTCAGTTAACATTTATAGTATAGTGATAATAGCAGTGTATATCTTATTTGCATTTGAAGTGATATTATAAATCCTGTAAACATATAGAAGGTAATATTTGGACTTCTCCGGTTCTCTGCACTGACGTTTAGCACAACCGGAAATATCTACGCACACACTCGCAAGACCGGAAATCCAAGATGGCGGAGATATGCAACTAGCCCAACCACACACTGTAACTCACGAGGAAATCCCGCCTTCAAACTCACGCGCGAGCACAGTGTCACAACCCCTCCATGCAACGTGACTGCCACCTGCTGGCGTTCTATGAGACTAACATATAAATCTATGTATTTTAAGGCTCGTACTACTGGAGTGCAATTTATCAGTTTATCATTGCGCTACAATTACCCCCATCCCAACAGAAACAGTTATGTGTTACATCAATAATTACTCATTATTACCCTCTTCTGGTGATTTACAGACAGAATTCACATGGCATAGTAGATTTGAAATAGTGGTTTGGTGAGATGAGAAATTCAATATATTATATTATTTGTTCTTGCATCTTTGTTAACAGAAAGCGGAAGAATGAAGAAAAAGAAACTTGTTAATTATTTCACTTCCTCAGTAGTAGAGCATTCACAACCAGAAGATGAGTAAAATAAGACACAAAGTATTCTATATCAATGTACATTATAGGCTATTTGAATTAAATCTAAAATGTAGCGTCAGGACCAATCAGACACACCATTTTAAATTAGATTTAACAAATCAATTATTCAATTGATCAACAAATGATCACAGATCCCCTCTGTCAGGGCAAGAAACACTGGATCCAGTTGCGAATGAACAAAGTCTTTATTAAATGTTCAAGAGAGCAAAAGAAGCCAGATGGTAGGAACAAGTCTCCGGTCGGCAGTCACTCCTTGGCAGCGCAAGGACTGCAGTGGGCATATACCACGAAGACAGGAACCGAAACAGGAAACAGTGAAGGTGACACGCCAACTCGAACCCGTAAATCCAAGCACTAGCACTACAGCAGGAAACTCCAAACAAACTGGACTAGACGGCACTGCAAGGAGCGAGAATGACAGAGAACCAGTAACAAATGATCTGACACCAGACAAGACAAACACAGGACTATAAGTAGGCCCACAGAAACAAGACGCACCTGTCACTGATCTGATTGCTCGTCAGCAGCAGCTGATGCTGATGGCCAATCAGAGCAGCGACACAGAATGAGCAAACGTGACATTACCCCACCCCCTAGGAGCATCAGCTGACACTCTCAGAGGGTCCTACCTGTCGATTGTAGTCATCGATAAGGGAGTGATCCATTATGTCCCGGGCAGGAACCCAACTCCGCTCCTTCGGACCGTAGTCTTCCCAGTCCACCAAGTACTGGAATCTGCGTCCCCTCCGCCTTGTGTCCAGAATACGACTCACCGAATAAGCTGGTTCCCCATCTACGATTTGCGGCGGTGGGGGAACTGGGGTAGGCAGATTAATAGCAGAATGAATGAGGGGCTTAATTTTGGAAACATGGAAAACGGGATGAATTCTCTGGTACGCCAGAGGAAGTTTAAGGCGGACCGTCACCGGACTAAGGATCTTGGTGACGGTAAATGGGCCAATAAATTTAGGAGCTAATTTTCTACAAACGGAGCGAATTTTCTACAGAGGAATATCAATAGATGAAAGCCACACCTTTTGACCAATGACATAGACAGGAGGCTTCGACTGGTGGCGATCGGCCTGGGCCTTGGTGCGTAACCCCACCTGGAGAAGAGTTAACCTGGCTGTTCTCCAGATGTTTCTGCACCTCTGGACGAATTCGTGAGCAGAGGGGACCGTGACTTCGGATTCCAAATTGGGAAAAATAGGTGGCTGGTACCCTAAACTACACTCAAACGGAGATAGGTCCGTGGACGACACTGGTAATGAGTTATGCACATACTCAACCCAAGAGATCTGCTGGCTCCAAGAGGATGGATTCTGTGACGCCAAACATCGCAACCCTTGTTCCAACTTTTGGTTGGCCCTCTCCGTCTGATCGTTACTCTTGAGATGGAAAGCAGAGGAAAGACTGACGCTTGCCCCCAGCAATCGACAAAACTCTCCAAAATTTGGATATGAACTGGGGACCTCTGTCAGAGACCACGTCCTTCAGGAGGCCATGAATACGAAAAAAGTGGTCAATGACAGCAACCGCTGTTTCTCTGGCAGAAGGTAATTTGGGCAGAGGGATGAAATGAGTAGCCTTCGAGAACCTGTCTACCAAGGTTAAAACTACCGTGTTACCCTGGGAGGCAGGGAGGCCTGTGACGAAATCTACCGCAATGTGTGACCGAAGGAACTGACAACGGCTGAAGGAGCCCTGCTGGGGGTCGGGTAGAACTCTTACAACTAGCGCAGACCAAGCAAGCCAATACAAATTGACGAGTGTCACGAGCCATAGATTGCCACCAGAACCGTTGCTTAATAAGAGAAATAGTTCAACTTACTCCTGGATGACATGCCACCTTGGAACAATGACCGCACTAAATAACGTTGGACCGGAACCTCTCTGGCAAGAATAATCTACCTGGTGGACATCCGGGTGGAAGCACTACCCCATGTAAAGCCGTACGGGATAAGGCATCTGGTTTGATGTTCTTAGAACCAGGACGAAAGAAATGGAAAAATCAAACTGACCAAAAAAAAGTGCCCACCAAGCCTGCCTAGAGTTAAGTCGTTTGGTGGATCTGATGTATTCAAGATTCTTGTGGTCAGTCCAAACAATGAAAGGTACCCCCGAACCCTCCAACCAATGACGCCACTCCTCCAAGGCTAACTTGACTGCCAACAACTCTCTATTACCAATGTCATAATTGCGTTCGGCGGGTGACAAACGATGAGAAAAATAGGCGCACGGATGAACCTTGCCATCCGCAGAGGAGCGCTGAGAGAGAACAGCACCTACCCCCACCTCTGACACGTCGATCTCCACCACAAACTGACGAGATGAATCGGGGCGACAAGAATGGGGGCTGAAACAAAACAGTCCTTAAGTTTAGTGAATGCAGCCTTAGCTGCATTAGACCACCTGAAAGTTGTCATGGTGGAGGTCAAGGCAGTCAGAGGCGCGGCTAGTTGGCTGCAATTGCGAATAAGACGCCGGTAAAAATTGGAAAAGCCCAGAAACCTCTGCAGGGCCTTGGGGGAATCTGGAGTCGGCCAATTTACCACTGCCTGAATCTTGTCGGGATCCATGCGTATCCCCTCGGATGACACGATAAATCCTAGAAAGGGGACAGACTGTGCATGAAAAACGGATTTCTCCGCCTTGACGAAAAGCCCATTCTCTAACAGCCTCTGAAGCACTCGCCTGACGTGCTGAACGTGTTCCTGGAGAGACAAAGAAAATATCAATATGTCATCCAGGCAAACATATAGAAATTCATCGACCATGTCTCTCAGCACGTCGTTAACTAGTGCCTGGGAGACCGCAGGGGAGTTGGACAGGCCGAAAGGCATGACCAAGTATTCAAAATGCCCCCTGGGGGTGTTAAAATCATACTTCCACTCATCTCCCTCCCTGATGCAGACCAAATGATTCCGAAGGTCCAACTTTGTGAATAAGGAGGCTCCCTGCAGTCTCTCAAAAGCTGAAGACATCAACGGCAAGGGATAGGTGTTCTTTACCGTGATGTTGTTCAGCCCTCGATAGTAAATACAAGGATGCAGGGTACCATCCTTCTTACCCACAAAGAAGAATCCCGCTCCTGCAGGAGAAGAGGAAGGGCGGATGAGTTTTGCTGCTAGAGAATCAGAAATATTTTTCTCCATGGCCTCCCTCTCCGGAGCGGAAAGTGAGTATAGCCTGGCAATAACGCTATGGAACAGTCATAGGGACGATGCAGAGGAAGAGAAGCAGCCCGGGACTTACTGAAAACTTCCCTCAGGTCGAAGTACTCCTCGGGCACGTTAGACAGATCCGTCTGCTTCTCCTGCAACACAGAACGAGACACAGAAGAACAAGCAGACACCAAACAAGACGCATGACAATTCTCACTCCAAGACATGATAGTGTTCTGCCGCCAGTTTATGTGAGGGTTATGTAGTGTGAGCCAGGGGTGCCCCAAAACCACTGGAGCACCAGCAGAGTCAATGAGGAGGAAACGAATCTCCTCCATGTGGTTGCCAGACGTGACGAGACTCAGCGGTCCAGTAGAGTGTGTGATTGAGGGCAGTAGCTTACCACCCAGAGCGTTCACAGTGATGGGAGGCTTGATGGAAATGAGAGGGATCCCGAGTCTGCGGGCCAGGCCTTAGTCCATGAAACTTCCCTCCCTCAGCCAATAAACATACGAGGTGGCAGGATGTCTGCGAATGAGAGTCCAGACCCCTGGTTACCATGGCAACCACAACACCTCAGCAAGACTTCTGTGACCTGAAAGTATGTGGAGAGGATCTTCCTCCTGCTGAGCTCTCTCTGAAACATACTGCTATAAAAATGGACTCTTATCTGATTAATTCATAAAAAAAAACCTTAAATGAACACACATATACTTCAGGTCATTGTGTATCTTGTATCATGTTTTATAGATGCTTATGATGGATCACTACTTAATATAACCTCATCTATTTGATGTTTGTTATCTATTAGTTCGTATTTTCATGATCTAAATTTCATATGCTAGACACCAGACTAGGAACAAAGAGTTGTAAAACTTCCCTCCAAAAGGTACCATTACTCATTGGCTAACTCAAATCCTGAGGGTGTGACATCATCCCCCTATATAGATCACTGATCACAGGATCAGGCGGTTCTTTTAGATTCAGGAATTCCAGGAGAAGATGCTGAGCTAAGAGCCTTAAAAACCACCCTAAGCTTGTGCCAGGCTTCAGCCTTGACTATTCATTCATCAAGATCCTCTGATTCGAACTGGTCTCATCAAGTATCAAATTTTAACCCTTTTTCCCATGCACACTGTATGAATTTGTATGTGTGTATGTTAGACTAGTTTAAGTCTTTATGTAGTTAATAAAGTCTTACTTGTATCTCACTTGAGGTTGTTCATTGTTTGCTCATGAATGAAGTCCTCAATCATGCAGATTTTAGCTAAATGCTTTTGAGTATATTGTACAGTAAGACAGTTGTTTTCCTTAAACAGGAAAGTAACGTTCTTAGAATTGACAGACGTTTCACACTGAGAGGTCAAGTAAATACAGTGGATCTAAATATTTATAATTAATCATAACTAGTTATGATTGAAGATTTATATTTCCCCTTTGAGCTTATTCGCTACACACAATCACAAAACTGGTGTGTGAACTTATTCTAAACAAAATGTAAAACTGTACATTTCTCCAGAATTTAACTTACAGTTGACCAGTTGAAATGAAACTTATGTAAAATATGACTTTTAGAGGTCAGTCACTATCTGAGCAGGAAAACTATCTAGTTCCTCAACATTCACACATTAATAATAGCTTTTCAAAATAAGCTCATCATTCAGAAGAACTGAAAAATAAATGTGAAAAATGTTAAGTGCTTACATTTTATCTGCTATTCCAGCTTAATTTACACACATATAAACATGCCTTTAGGCTACTGAATTACCAATAATGTCTTTTTGAATTATGTGTGTTATGTGACAGATAACTTGCTGCTCAGCATTCACACATTAAGAACAGCTTTTCAGACCTTCTCTGTGAATAAAGGAAATATTTTCCTCCAGACCAGATCCAGTCAAATCAGACCTTTGTGCAGG